>NC_056523.1:107401794-107423946 GCF_019175285.1 Sceloporus undulatus
GTTAGTCTGTTTCAGCATACAAAGGTATAAAAGAATCCTGTATAGCATGTTCACAACTAAGAAAAATAGATTTCTAGCACTCCTAGCATCTGCATCTCATGACATTGGACTGGAGTCCACAAAGGCTAATACTGGAATTGTCTTCTTTTTTTTTTCTCAGTAAGTCTTAAAGGTACAACAGGATTACTTTATATCCTTTACTTTCCTGTTTCTCAAAGATGACTTAAATAGTTACATTATAAAAACAGACAACCCCTAATCTGAATGATAGAACCCTGTGATACAAAACACATTCACTTTCTGCAAAAGATTGCAGAAGAAGTGTCCCTGTTGAGATGCAAATAGACTTTAATTTCCTGGACTTTGAAAATCTCCCTATTGCTGCATGGCCAGAAGCAGGAGGAGCCTGCCTGCAAAAGATATCCTCCCCATCATGACATCTTTACTAAGAACTGAAACAACATACAGGCGTCTGACTAATATCTTCAATTGTTTTTTCCCCCTCCTGTTTGGTTTGTAACACCTTGCCTTATGGAGCTTTGAAAGCTCGCAACAAGTATATTGTGCATTTTGGTTGGCCAATAAAGGTATCACTGATGGACATTCACTTCCTGTTCACCTTGTAGTCATCTCTACACCCACAATAGTATAAGGCACTAACATGTTGACACAGTGAGAGCCAACATGTAATATTCCTCTTCTAGTGATGCTGTTTATTGTTGTTGTGTGCCTTCAAGTCATTTCTGACTTATGATGACCCCAAGGTGAACCCATCATGGTGTTTAAGTTTCTTCAGAGGGGTTTGCCCCTTCACTAAAATAAACTGTTATGCCATGAATGGGATGAAGTTATTCCTTATTAAGTTACAGGTATAATACTGTCATGAAAGCCAGCATGTTGTCGTGGTTTATGCACTGGACTGGGACATTAGGAGACCAGAGTTTGAATCCCCATACAGCCATGGAAACCCACAGGTTGACCTCAGGCCAATCACACTCTTAGCCCCAGAGGAAGGCAAAGGCAAATCCCCTCTGAACAAATCCCATGATAGGTTCACCTTAGAGTTGCTTTAATTTGGAAATGCCTTGAAGGCACACAGCAACAGCAACAACAATAATGCTATCATACCATTATTATTGGGAAAATGGACATAATTAAATGTAACAAATCATACTTTCACCCTCTGGTCTGAACTCAAGAAACTATGGCTTATTCAAAACTGAAAGTAAAACTTTTACTGTGTGTTTTTCCAGCACAAATGAATGAAGAACAATAAAGGAGGAGTACAATTCAGTAGTATGGGCTGTGCACATCAAGGCCAGATCGGGGCCATGGTAGCCACACACTGTGGCCTCGATCTGGCCTCTGCGGGGCACAAAAAGGAGCTGCACCTTTACAGCAATCCGTCAGCGCTGTGTCATGTGGATGTAGCAGCAGAGCAGTGCCATGATGTTGCATGCTATGTGGAGTAGTGTGCGGTGTCATGCCATCCTGGGGCCAGAGACAAGGCATGCATCATGTGGATACCATGCCCTGACTCCACCCCCAAGCCGGCCTTTAAAGCCGGTCTGCACAGCCCTGTAGAGCCCATGGTTTGTATCCAGCAGGTTACAGATTTGATCTCTGGCCTTGCTAGTTAACAGAATCAGTTAGCAGATGATGGGAGAGGCCTCTTTGGACTCCTGGAGAGATGTTGCCACTGAGTGGACAATATAGATCCAGATGGACCAGTAGTCTGACCTGGTACAAATTCCTAGGAAACAAAAGGGGGATGTGATCAGTCCAGCTGGAGTATCTTGCTGAAGCAAAGCACATTTGTCTTTGGAGAGTGCCTGGATGGAAACCACCAGGGAATCCTCTGTGCATCATTGAATTCCATGATGGAAGAGGGGTGGGATAGAACTGTAACAAAATAAAATGGTTTAATGTCATGTCTGAACAAGGCTGCTATGTTTATTCTGCCACTAATAATCATGCTTTTCTCTTGGATAATTTTGTCATGGTGATGCATCTGAAGGATAACAAACAGCATTCACACTAATGAAGAGTTCAAAAGTAGGGAATCACGCTGATTGTTGGAGCATGTACAGTCAGTAGGACCCCATATCCTTGTCACCGGCATATTGATGTGGGGGACTTTGTTGAAAATAAGAACTGCTCCAATGGCTTTTCAATTTTAAATTTCTTTCAGATCTATTCTGATGACATTCAGAGATGTGGTATGTGTAGTGGCAATGGGATTTATTTGGTATTGTCTTTTTGATATATGTCCTTGAAATCAGTGTCCTCTTTCCTTTTTGCAATTTCTGTGTGTGTTTCCCCAACCGTAGCAGGAGAGGTGTGTGATTCCATTCATGCGTGCAAAGAGCCTTTTACCTAGAGTTCAATTTTGGTTTTGCTTTTTCCTTGAGCCATTGTTTTTGTAGCATCAGTATCTATATATAGACTGCTAAGACTGTGCTTATTTTCATTGGCTTTCTATCCTTGGGGACAGTATTTCAAACTCTAGTTCAATCTGTTGCCCTTTTGCTAGGTTTATGCCAAAGTGTCAGAAAATGTTAAGTCAGTGGTTAGGAAGCAGCCTTAAAATTCAACAACTGTATAGATTTGCGTGGTACAAGATGGTTTCACTTTTGCTTGGTAATGTTATCATTAAGTTTTGCAATATAAAATTATAAAAACTTAAACAGTTTCATGACTGTTGGCATCTACATACAGATATTGACATTACTAGAACAATTTCACAAATGTCTAAAAACACGCATATTTTCACCAAGGTCAAGTGATGACAATCAGATTTAGGTGACCGGTTATCTTTATGTTTAGCAAAATTTGTCTGAGATTGTAAACATCTGTACACGCACAGATTTAAGACATTAAGGTAGCATAACAGAAAGCCGAAAGTAATTGTTTTGATCAAGTTTAGTATTTTAAAACTAGGCTCACTCCTGACTCTTATCTTTGCTGAACCTTCATTTTCATCCAAAGGTATGATACGAATTTAGACAACTTCACAACATTTCTACAAAGGCCACAATAATTTTTGATGGAATTTGTGTGTACTTACTGTTTCTGGTTAGAAGGAAGGTTTTCTAGTGATAAACAGATAGGCCCACATTCTCATTAAATGCTAATGTATTATAAATCTTTGCCAGCATTTCTGTGCTGGGTTTCTGCTGTTCTCAGAGCTTGAAAACACCCCACAGCACATGGATAGTCAATGAAAAACTTCTTGCTGGAGGTCTATGATAACAGTCACTGTTCAGGGGCGAACAACCCACTGCCTTCAAGCTGGAATTGTTTATTAGGAGGTGTTCCCAAAGGAGGTACTCAATACCTGATTCCACAGTAACCAAAGGGGGATTTATGCAGGCATAACAGGAGGTTATGCCAGAGTATGCTTCCATCAATTTTCCAGCCATAGTGTACTCAGGAATGGGAATCCAGACTACAAAAGGGAAAAGATACAGCTTCTCTGTTTTATTGATTACAAGTATAACAGAAGTACAAAGCTACATAATAATGCATTTATTATATAATACATCTCAGTTGTCCACAAAGCTCTAACCATAACAGAAGATACTGAACAATGATGGTTCACTACCCTGATTCAACACTTTCAAGAAAGAAAGATGGCCAGACCTCCGGTTTTCAGGCAAAATAAGATCCTGAATTTCCCCCAGTCAGTTCAGGACAAGGTTTAAATAAAGGAACATGCAGATTGTCCCAGAATCAGATTGGTTAGCCCTTCTTTGAAAACCTAAAGTTTTTAATATAAAAACAGTTCTGTTAGGCAGATCTTATGCACTAAACAACCCTTTTGCCTCTGTGAATGTGTATATTGTCTTTAGGAGCTCCCCTAAGAGGGAGAAGATGTCTGATTATCTTAGCACAAGTTTGCCTCATTTTGCAAGTTGAAAATTAACATGCTTTTGTTTGGTGGCTGGTCACTGAGAGAGAAAAGCAGGATTGATATATAGCAGTCATGCATTCTAAAGGCACAGTAAGCCTGAAGAGAAAAAGAATGAGAGTCAAAATGGTGTGTGTGTGTGTGTCTGTGTCTGTGTCTGTGTCTTCAAGGCACCTACAGTATTTATTTATGATGACCCCATTAATTTCATAGCGTTTTCTTAGAGAAGGCATATGCAGAGGTTGTTGACATTGCCTTCTTCTGAAATATAGCCTACAACACCTGATGTTCCCTGGTGGTCTCCCATCCACATAATAACAAGACCTGACCTTGTTTAGTTTCCAAGATCATACAGTAGCTGATGCATTCAGAGTGTAGAATAGAAGTCTAGGTGAATCTATTAAAGTCTAACATAAAGCATAAACAATGGGGGATCCAACATATAGTACTGAACTTCTTTTTTATGTTACAGCATTTTGGTAATGATTTTATTCAATTTTTCAGTTCATATACAAACAAATTTAGCAGGAGCAGAAGTAAAAAGGGAAGGGCAGAAGAAAGGAAGAAAAAGAGGACTGCTGGGGTTGGGAAAGAGAGGGATGCATATGACATTAAGCAGAATTATGGAGTGCTGTCAAAAACCACAGATAGCTCGCCCATTTTATTTATACTAGACTTTACCATATTCACCATGAAGACACCAGATTCCATCTGATCTTGAAAGCTAATTACTATATGACTGTCAAAACCCCTGAAACACCCTCAGACTTCCAATAATTCAGGTTTATAGTTCAGTGTACCAGTTAGTTTTGCTTTTCAAGAAACTTGGGATTACATTTAAATAATTAAATTCTGACAAATGATTCATCCAGAACAGCACCGCCTCTCCCATTTGCAGATATTACAAAAGCCTGAATTAAATTATGGCATCCATAAGTCATTCTTTTATGAATGTGAGTTCCCGCAAGGAGATGAGAGCAATATAAAAGAAATGAAGAGTGATGCAGGCCTGGGCTTTCACTGCTTTTTCTTTAACCAAGGAATCATTCTTTGCTCAATCTGAAGAATCATTCTTGGCTCAGTCTTCCCTCCCTCCCCAGAATATATACTGGAGCATCAGCATATCCAGTTTTCTCAAAGCCGATAAGTCTGTACATGTTCTGCCTGTCAATACTGCCCCAATGCTGGGTCAAATGTTTTCTGGCATCATTTGTGTGAGTGACTTTGTAAGGCAACAGTCCTTCAAGCAGTTTTTCTCCTTTCCTGGAATTAAGCAAGATTGACAGCACAAATTACTAGCCAGTTTGGAGGCAAAAGACAGAGGCAGCACCACATGAGCAAATGTCCACCCATAAAAATGGTCTTGACCAGACTGCTTGGCAGAGGGCCAAGCAGATTTGTAATCATATGGCTGACACTGAGTGTGGACTGGAACTTAAGGCTGGAGCAGAGAGAATGGACTGAGAAGGAAATGAGAAAGCAGCCCATCCATATGCTAATAAACTTCTTCGTAAATACTGTCTCCCTGGTGCCTTTTGATACTACACAATTGATTCCTCATTAACTGCCATGGTTTTGTCATGTGGAAATCTGGGATCTGGAGTTCAGAGATGGTATTTGGAATTCTTAGTCAGAGAACTCTTGTCTTTCACCAAATTGCAAATCCCAGGATTCCATGGGATGCAGTTTGGCATGTGGAATCTTTGCATTACAATTATATAGTGTGAGAGAACCCCATGGCAGCCAGTTACGGTATATATATGTTTTCCGGTCCCTGCGATGATCTAGGGGCAAGATAGAAAATTATGTATTTGCAGAAAGTCCCTATCACACGCTCATACATTTTTTGTTACATTCTGCTTGAGGAATGAGGAAAGAGAAGGATGCAGCAAATAATTTAGCCTGTTGCATCTACAGTTCAAGATTCTTTCAGTTTACTTCATCTTACTATACAAGTAATGTGCCTTCTAGACTGCAGACTTTTGTATTCTTCAGGGATTTCAGAAGTTTAAATACAGAAGGGCTGAGAGGTAAATATGCCAGAATATCTTTAACAAGGGTTGAATAAACCACAGACGTACTGTATTAGAGTAAGAAGATGAGAGGGAAGTTTGACCAGTGTTGGTTCCAAAATCGATAGTGTAGTATTGCCGTTATTAGTCCTGCTGTAAAGGCACAGTTTCTGAGCAAAAGCTCAGGCAAAGATGATATTAAAAAGCATGCAAAGGAAGGGGGAAGTGATGGTTATGCACTCTACATTTTGTTCTGAGATAGTATAGGTGAAGGGTCTGTAGGCTGTCAATGCAGTGTCTTCACGCTGCCACAGCACCTCCAGACATGAGCTAACTGTGAGAAAAAGCAGCAAGAGAGAAGAAATAACATTTGGTTTCCCACTGGAAAATAGAAAGCACCTCCAATGGAATTTCAAACATGTCTTTCTACAAGGACCAGTGTAGGAAGAATAGAGTTCTCAGAAGACTCCATATTCTCAGTACTGGAAATAAATTTTGGAATTAGATCAGGCAAACAGTATCTGTAGGAGCAAAAGCGGATAGCTTTGCATTTGGTTGAAGGGAATAAACCCTCATAAAATCAAATCCCCACTTCTTCCATTGTAGAATTAAACTACTACAGAATTGTCTTTGGTATTCCTCAAATTGTACAAATGCAGAACCAGAATACTATTTCATGGTTTGAGAAACTTTGGTTATTAGATCATTACATCTGAACTCGCCTTCTGTTAATGCTCATGCGCCATTACTCCTTTTTCTGTATCATCTCAGTATTTTCTCCTTTGTTCTTTTTTGTATTTGATTTATTGTGTCAAGTGTTGTATTAGGAATTTTTCATAGACTCATAGAGTTGGACAGGGCTCTGTGGACCATCAGGTCTGACCCCTTGCTCAGTGTAGGATCTCCAGCTAATTGAATAATTGCCTGTTTCATTTTCTGATTTAGTCCTATATTGGTGTGGTCCTATACATTAATGGGGACCTCCCCTCACAGAAAAACTGGTTTAAACAAAAACAAAAAAAGAAAAAACAGTTTAACAACAACAACAACAATTTATATTAACCTGTTTGTTTAATAAAAACAACAAAACTATTCTCTCCCCACCCTAGTTTTATGCCAGTTCAATTGCTGTGCCCCGTGCCTCTGCCCCAAAAAGCCTGAGAAAAAGTTGTTTGGAAACTATGCTGAGAATGTTCTCCTGCTGCTGTCTCTACCTATCAGGTGGCCTGGAGTGAAGAAGTGACTATTTAAATTAGTTCATGTATGTAGTATGCATGTATTTTTGAGCTTTTTGAAGTGTAGCTACTATAGGAGTCCATGTGACCCAGCTTTGCTGAATGCACACATGAGACAGCACTGGTATTGCTCCTCCACTAGTACAACTATACATAGGAGTTTATCACACAGGGGCTAATTTCAGCAGTAAAGAGAGATTAAAGTGCATTTAAAGCATCCTAATAAAGTGAAAATGGCAAGTAATTGTGTGAATGACTATAACACGAAATTGCGCAAATAAAGCGATATCGGAAATGCATTGTCACTGAAATTCCAAAAGTAAAAGATATACATTGATGCTTCTTTGTGACCACTTTAATGGTGGGTTTTGTACAATGTTGTGTGAAATCGTTTTGTGTAATTACACAATTTTTCCAGGATATTTACAGGATAAACTCTTGATCTTCGTGTGATAAACTCCATAGTGGCATCCACATTTTGATAGCTGTATAAAGATGTATGTGCATGTGGCTCTTCCATGGTTTGGAGTGAGGGGGAAGGAGATTGATTGCAAAAGGATTTTTCCATGGGAGCTTCATATGCTCATGCCCTTTAATATGGAGAGAGAAACATGGGCAATGTGCCTGTTATTTTAACAGAACAAGGTGGCATTGACTGCTTCACGTGTATGTTTTCAACACATGAGATCTCTTCTGTGAAACATAGCTGATGAATTTTCCTGTGCGCCTTGGCAGCTGGTCATGCCAGAATACAAAATTGCTTAGGTTTTTCTGTGTGTTTTAAGTAGTTGTTTTTCCTACTGATATTGTTGTCTTCAGCCAGAGTTTTTGTTTTTGCTCTCCTGTTGGGAAATCACAATGTGTGTTTGCTTTCAGATACTGTAGCTGAAAATTTTATTTTGGGTTTCTGATCAGCAGTACTGTTGAGGTAATATTGACAGTGACACTCTTATTCCACCAATTGCCTAACCACTTTTGACATTTCCACTGGGACAGTTTGCAAGGCTATTTTTAAGGGAAGGTAATTGTTTGTGCACTGCATTGGGACCATTGTGTTATAAGAAAAATGTGATGAAAGTGATGGCAACTTTAAGCAACATGTTGAAAATGGTAAGCGTTCTTTATAAACCATGTTCTATCATAATTATATATGGTAAAATTAATTGCCTTAGATAGATAATTAGATAGAATTGAAGTGCAATGTTAATTTTCATATTGTTTCTATATCTCTCCCTTAGGACATGTGCACATCACAGACTTCAATATTGCTACCATGCTAAATAAAGACATGCAGGTTACCACCATTGCTGGCACAAAACCATATATGGGTGAGTAATAAAAAAAATTAAGTCTGGGTTACTTGAATGGCCGTGTTTTTTTTTTTAATATCTCCGTTCAAGGGCTGTTGTATGAACATTTTAATACACATTCTTGCCAGGGATGAAACCAATTTTAAGAGATAACAAAGCACATTCAGGTAACATTTCCCAGTGAATTTGGTCTTCTATGTGGAATTCATTGTTGACCATTGGCGCCCTCTTCAGTTGCTGCCTACAAGACAAGACTGCACAGTTTTTGTGTTGTGTCCCAATTGTTCCCTATCCTGAGCCCATGACTGTGAGAGTGATCTAGCATCCAGTTCCTATGCAGGCTCTTCCATATATTCTGCTTCATCTCCCCCCCTCCAGGAAATCGACTAATGAGTAAATTTAATCAATGGTTTTTTCCCTCCCTCTGTTTTGGGACCATGCACCCTCCATGTCTGCATGGTCAAACTGCCATGACATTTAACAGATCAGGGTGAACAAAATGATTTTATTCTGAGTAAAAAAAAATTAAATCAAGCTAAGAAAGCATCTTACATCTTGGTGCCTTCCTTTTGTCCAGCCTCTGTGTTACTTTTCATCAGACAGACACAGTAAAACCAGGATTCTCAAATATATTTGTTCTCCAAAGCTTCCAAACCCTATCATTTTTATGGAGCTTTATTTTCAAACACATTCTTTCAACATCAAATATAACTTTGGTCCAAAACACACTGCAGAAATAATCTCATTTGAGACTGCTTTAATTGCCCTAGCTCAGTACTAGGGAATTCTGGAAACTGCAGTTTTGTGAGACATTTAGTTTTCTCTGTCTGAGAGGTCTGGTGCCACAATAAACTCTAGTTCCCAGGATTCCCTAACACTGAGCCAGGGCAGTTAAAGTTGTCTCAAATAGGATTATTTCTGCAGTGTGTTTTAGACCTCTGTCCCCTATGTGGTTACATTAACCCTTTGTTAATAGAATGCAGCTTGGTTTGTAGCTACTAGATAATGTAATGTGGGCCACATTTGGAAAGATTGCCCCATATAGATGGCAGAGGAAGGGACCAGTGCTGGACTGAGCTGGATCAGACCTCTGAAATGTCATTTCAAACGCCTAAATCTAATACTGTATGTTATGCATCCTTTTGGAACCATTCCCCCTGCCTTCCCATTTCAAAGAGTGTTCATTGGCTTAAATTCAATTGTTGATCCCAACTAGACTAGAATCAATAAATCATCTACACAAGTGTTGTCTTATCATTCAGTAATTAATTCAGTGGATCTGCTCTAGTTGGGACTAGCAGTTGGATTTGGGCCACAGATTGCAATTTTCTCTTTAATATGGCTGCCAACAGTCCATGATGAAGAGAATCAACTGTGGGTTGTTGTTTTTTGCAGTAACTATATATATTACTGTATATTGTTCTATTACATTTGTGTTTATGTTGGAATAGAGCTTTTATTTAACAGGGTATGATCTTTGGTTTTGTGTTAGTTAGGCAGTGGTATGAACTTCTCACTCTCCCCTGCCTTTTGATAATATCAAATAATATTTGGGGAGGCTTGAATTTTGATAAGATGTTATTGTGTTATGATATGCATACTTGCTCAGTAAATACAAGCATTGTTTCTATAACTGAGAAAAATATGGGAGGTATTTCATGTTTGCATCTTCTTCTTCTTTTGATATTGATGAATTTGTGACTAAACTGCATAGGAACAGTTTGCCAACATGTGACCTGGAAATTGTGATGCATAAGTATAAAAGTCCTGTTAGCTATTGATAGGCTTTTCCTCCATGACTTTGTCCAAGATCTTGTGAGGAACTGGGAGCAGCATGTGTAAGATACTGTCTGCATGTCCTACCAAAAGTAACTAAGATTCAATTAATACTGAGGAGAAAGTGCCTTGTCCTCAAAACTGCATATTTTCCCTAAGTAATGGAAGAAGCTCTGAAAAGGGGAAGAAAAACCACATTGTTCAGACCAGAAGAAGGCAGTGAGAAGGTTCAGTTGTTGTTGCAACTGGATGAAGTAATGGGGAGGGTAGAGTACTCCCAGAACCTATGTGAGTGAGAAAGGCTGAGGCAATTTCTCTTGGTCCCTGTGATGAATCTTGTCTGAAGGTATTTAAGACCAAGAGAAGTCTGAGTAGACTCTGAATTATATGATACTACATCCCTTTTAAACCTGCTCATATTGGTGGCCATCACTACCGCCTGTGCCAACAAACAGCAGAGGTAGGTCCTTTTGCCCATCCTTAATCTCACACAGCTTCATTAGATGTTCCCACATTCCAATGTAGGTGAAGGCCAGTTTAAAAGTTGTTCTGCAGTCTGGTGCTGTTGTAGTTCATGCTGAGCAGATCTGTTTTGTACAATTCCAATGTTCCCCGGTGCTTAATAAATCTAAAGCCCTCCTCTCTACACAACTATTTTCACTATACATTGAGTTGCCTCACTTTTGTCTTGGTCTGTCTGGTGGTGTCCTCACTGATGGGAGAACCCAGCTCACCACTGGGGCTTCTGTGTCTGTGGGGAAGACAAGTTGTCCACATAACCAGCACCCACAATGAACCAATACCAGCAGCACTGTCCACACATTTCCCAGGAGACCTCTCCCTCTTTCTGCATAGCTAGTGGGGAAAACAGCCATCCTATTGAGCATTGGTGTGCTGCTCTGATGGTGTTGTGCTAATGTATGTTTGTGCGATCAAACTGCATGTCTGAAAAAGAAGTGGTGCTGGAGAAACTGCAAAAATGGGAAAGTGAAAGTGCTATGGCAGGGAGTTGAAGTTTTGGGCAGGAAGAGATCACCTGCCAACTGATACTCCTCCCTCCATCCCTGCATTGGTGCAAAGTTCGCATGTCCAGGGGATTCTCCAGTGTTTCTGACCTGATTAGGAGCAAAAGAGGATTCATTTTACTCCAGAGAATCACCATAGAGTGTGGATTGGGCCCATGTTCCACCCACTTTGGCCCCATGCGCAGTCTAGACAGGTCAGTGCTGGAATGGGGCAAGAATACTTTTTTTCTTCTGCATGGACATGGTCCCTGTTTGTGGAACAGAAAGTACTTGAAAGAAGGCTACCATGAAGATTATGGCTTTCAATACACTTGGCTTCCATGACCACATAATCGTGTTTATGTATGTCAATCTTGATAACACTGATAGTGATTCCAGCACTTTTAAAGTAGGCTTTCTAGATGATGCATGCCTTAGTGGGAACCAAAGCACTTTTCACTAGTTGAAAATAGGGACACCAATTTGAAATAGCCAGCTCATTATTTGCACTTCTTCCATGTACCAATTAAACATTAATTGAAGTCTTTTTTCCCTGCCTTCTATATGATATATTACTTGCTAGAGTCTCTGACCAAATCTTGCCAAGAAACCCTATGATAGGTTTGCCTTAGGGTCGATATATGTTAGAAACAACTTGAGAGCACACAGTAAAAACAGAGTCTCCCTTTCACCAGTTTCCAAAATAGCAACATTGCTATCAAAGCAGGACATTGGGACTAGAGTCCAGGATGCCAATCAGCAGAATGAGCAGGCCAGCCCCCCGCCAAAAAACAAAACAAAACACACATGCAGTAGGACTGATCTACTATATTTTAAAGAAGATGAAGCTATGCACATTTCCCACTCTTTCATAAGATGCTTTAGTGTGAGATTACCTAACTACACTACTCTGTGAGAGTAATTTCTGAGATATTATAATGGTAGCTTCTCTCTGGTAAATCTAAGGCTGTTTAATAGAATCCTTAATGTCACAATGCACCTGGTTGCAATTATAACATTGTGGTTGCAATGTTTAGCAACATGTACTGTCTGGACAGATTATTGTTGGGGATAAATAAAGGAAGCAATAAATTGGCATCCCATGCACACGTATATTTGCACTTCAGAATCAAGGTGCATTTATCTCTTGCTCAGTTATAACTCCTGGAGACCAATGGAAGGGGGGCTAGAAGCTGACAAAGTCTAGTTCCCTTCTTTGTGCACAACAACAAAAGTATTGAAATGCCACACCTGCATCTTTCTGAAAGGCAAAACTAGCACTGCTCCTGATAAATAGAGTGTTGTGACTTTTGTTGTAAGTAAACTGCAGATGAGAGCCCAAAGCTAGACATTGTGTCAGGGAATGGAAGCCAAAGGAACACATCAGGGTTGGGCAGACTGTGATTGTTGAGACCAAGCATAAAGCCTTTTATAGCCTTTCAGCTCAGGAAATCTTAATGGCCTGCCTTGGGCCAGTCCAGAGACTGAGAATATCTTGTGGCTGAGGGCATAGTTGAAGAAATATGTTGCTCTAGTAGTTGTTGAACTGCAACACTCATGATTCCTTACCAATGGTTATGCTGATTAGAGCTGATGGAATTGCAGGCTGTTAACATCAGGAGCGCCTCATGTTTCTTACCCTACCCCAGGAATATGTTCCAAACTTCAGTTCTGGAGCTTACCATGAGGGACAAATGCAGTCCCAATGACCCTTGATCTAAAGACCACATCCATTGTGTGCTTCACTTGTATAATGAAAGCTGATACTACATCATGGAAAGCACAGCCAGTTATCTTACTAGAAGATTTAAACCTAAACCAAACTACAATTTTCTCTTGTTTTTCAGCACCTGAGATGTTCAGTTCTACAAAACCTATTGGCTATTCCTATGCTGTTGACTGGTGGTCACTAGGCATTACAGCCTATGAACTTCTCAGAGGCCGGGTACTGTACAGTTAACCTACCTATGTTATTGATCTTTCCATCCATTAATCCTCTATTTCCAGTAACCTAGAAATCGTTTCTCCTCAGATCTGCATCCATTTATGATGGACTCATTAAAATTCCCAAGAGAGAATCATTTCAATCTAAAAAGCAAATTGTCTTACTGATTAATGTGAATATCTATCACAGAAGTTGTTGTAAATTTATCAGAAGTTTAGAAAGCACATGGTAGAAAACTCATTTATGTTTTGTAACTGCAGAACAATCCTGCGGTTCAAGGAAGAAAAGTCCTGCTGTGTGTGAATTAGCAATCCACTTCATTTCATGTTCCAGCATGCCTTCTTGGCGAATTGGATTGGAACATGTTTGCAAAGTTTGTTGTGTGTTGTCTTGAGGACTTTTAAGTTCAATCAAATAAAAAGGCAAAAAGAGAACCTCATGGCAATGAAACATCCCAAATAGTGTTACTTTATATGTTGAAGACCAATGTGTCACATTGTTAATATCTAACTCTAGAATATTTAGGTCAATTGTGTGATGATCGGTGTGCGCAGTAGCGTTCACAGGCTGCATTGTAGATCACCCACTGGCACAACATATACAATGGTTTCAGGTTATTGCCCTGTTTGGCTAGGTCAGTGGTCCCCAAACTGTGCCCTTTGAGAGATTTTGGACTTCACCTCCCAGAATCTCAGACTAAATGCCAACATGGCCGAGGCTTCTGGGAGCTGAAGTCCAAAATGTCTCAAAGGGCACAGATTGAGGATCACTGGGTTAGATGATCACCTTTGAAGATATTACTAGCTCCACATGAACTTAAATCGCTGCACATATATTTTGCTGTCCATTATTATGACTCAAAAGGGCTGGGGCACTTTTGTATTCAGCTATTTTCTTCTCCCTCTGTGTTTCCTATCACTAAACAACCATGTGATAAGCTTATTAGCTAAATGAAAGGGCTGGAAAGTGAAGAGTCTTGAAACTGTACTCCAGCAACATTTTGTTGTATAAACTTCTTGATAATCTGTTATTGTTTTTGTTGTTAATTGCCTTTGAGTTGACCTTGACTCATGGCAACCCCATGGATGAGGTATCTCCAAGACCCTATCCTCCACTGCCCTATTCAGGTCCTGCAGACTCAAGCCCATGACTTCCCTGACTAAGCCTAGCCATTTGGCATGTGGTCTTCCTTCCTTTCTACTAGCTTCTGGGTCCCTTTCTGGGAAAATGGCAGCATAAAAGTTAAATAAATAAATAAATTCTACCTTCCCTAACATTATTGTCTTTTCTAATGAGTCATTCCTTCCCATGATGTGGCCAAAGTATGGCAGCCTCAGTTTTGTTATCCTAGCTTCCAGGGAGAGCTCAGGCTTAATCTGTTATAGGACCCATTTGTTTGTCTTTTTGGCTGTCCATGGTATCCTCAGCACTCTCCTCCAACAGTGCATCCCAAATGAGTTGATTTTCTTTCTGTCTGCCTTCTTCACTGCCCTGCTCTCACATCAGTACACGGTAATGGGGAATACAGTGACATGGATGATTCTAACCTTAGTGTTCAATTGTATATCTTTGCACGTTAGGATCTTATCTAGTTCTTTCATAGCTGCTCTTCCCATTCCTAGTCTTCTCATTTCTTGATTGTACTCTCTGTTCTGATCAACATTTGATCAGGTGGGTGGATTTTTAAAAAAACTATTTCCATTTCTTCATTGTCTAGGTTGAATTTATATAGATCCTCTATGATCATTATTTTTATTTTCTTTATGCTTAGCAGTAAGCCTGCCTTTGCCCTTTGTTCTTTAACTTTCCTTAGTAATTGTTCCAAGTCAAGGATATTTTCTGCTAGTATTATCATCATCATTATTAGAAGTAGTATTAGTATTAGCTAGTATTACTACTATGATAGTCAGTATGGGGTTTCAAGGTTTGGAGATAAAAAGAAAATCTAAAAGTTTCTTAGCTTCTTAGTATACCTGAATGATTCATCTTTGGTTCCTGTAGAATCTTCATGCAGAAATAAATCTTGGGAGCAGAGGTTGTTTATCATTTTGAAATGTTAATATGTCTAAATCTTAAATTGCTGACACTCTTTCTTTCTATCTTCTTACTACACATTAATATGTATTCTAATGACAGCCAACTAATTGCTAAATGCACTTCAAAGTCAAGTCCAAAGGCAGTTGTTCCATACAGTAAAGCTGTAGTGCCCATTTCCACCCCACATCCTTAGAGCTTGGCCTATAGTCTACTACACAAGAAGCAGACTATTGGGAGAGAGAGAGAGAGAGAGACTGGAATTCAGGTTGGACTCTGTGTTGTACCCAGAATCATGGGTCCTCTTTTTCTCTCCCAGCAGTGATACACATACATGGTGGCCTGTGGCCTAAGTTAAGTTCCCTTGACCTCAAGGTACTGCTTGAAATTGTACTTCAGAATTTAACTTTCTCTTCCAAAGGCTAGTGAGTCAGACACAATATGGCAGTGCTGCTGTAATTTAATTGGATCTTTTTGCTGAGAGACTTCAATATGCTTTTATGCATTATTAAGTGACATTTCAAGGAAAGTGGTAGTGGAGAATCTATTCTTCTCTTCTCCTTATTCTGTCAGCTGAATGGACTCTTTCACACTATGCAATTATAACACTTTGTTGTCACTTTGACAACTGTGACTCCATCCTCTGGAATCCTGGGATTTGTAATTTCATGGAGTACTTAAAATTCTTTGTAGGAAAGCTTTACTAATGCACCAAACTATCAGATGGGAATTTTCTTTCTGCTAATTCACAAAAACTGTAGAGTTGCCCTTTTACATCTCATGTGACCTTGAATTTTTGAAGTTGGTTTTTAAGGATCTGTATTTTAGCTTGTTTTTGTTTGAATTTGTTATTGTTTTCTGCCTTTTTTTGGTAAGAAATAAAGCTATTAACAACAACAACAGCAACAAAAACTGTAGAATTTTTAGAGATTATTGACCTTTCAGGACTTATTCAGTGCAAAATTTGTATGTGGGGGGGTTGCACATAAAAACATTTTCTTTGCAGAAAAGAGTATTTTTGTTACAGAAAATATTTCTGTGCAGAAATATTATTTTATATGCAGAAAATCTTGTTTTCTTTGCAGAAAAGTAGTTAGGTACTTATGCTTGCACAAAATTTGCAGGTTTTTTGTGCAGAAAAAACATTTAAAAATCCATGTGTGAATTTTGTACAAAATAAATTCTGAACTGCAGAGATGCTCATCGGTCAAGGATTCCCTTCATCATGATTCCCTGTCAGTCAAGAAACACATTTTCAGTTTCTATCGCTAAGACATGCATGTGCTTACACAGCACTAAATTGATTTGTTATGAATGTGGGTTTCAGTTTGATGGCAATGTAAACTTGATTTCTACACCTTATATTTTGCTAGCTAAAGCAGCTTTGCTCTTGTTGCCATTGTTGTTGCATTTATTTCAATTAAATTAGGCTTCTCTGTTCAGTGCTTCAGTTGACAATAGCGGTGTCTAGAAATGGTGAGGGTGGGAGGTCTGCAGAAAATAGCACAGTCAGTATATTCAGAGAGTTAGTCTTCAAAGAAAATGTTCAGATGAAATTATTTGGCTTGTTGCTGGATGAGGGATTTATTCCAAAATTGTATATTTGTTTTCCTTCTTCTCCTCGTCCTCCCACTTCTCAGAGGCCGTATCATATCCGATCTAGTACAGCTGCAAATGAAATAGCGCATGTGTACAAGACAGCGACAGTAATGTATCCTGCTGCTTGGTCAAAGGATATGGTGTCATTAATTAAAAAGGTGAGTGTGGTTTAGAGACCAGTTAATACACACACAAACAAAAAGAGAAGGATGTTTGTTTAAAAGACTGGGTAGGCATACACTATAGCCAGGACCAGGAGATGTGTGACTGCCACCAAAAACAGAAGCTCTGTGTTTCATCTTCCTTTCTCCTCAGGAACACAAACACACTTGCTCTATAAACATACGTATGACATGATTATACATTGTGATTATGTTTATATTATTGACTCAACCCTTTTGAAGAGAGAAAATGTACAGTGAAATTACATCATGATCGATTGATGACCTGATTAAATAACATGAGTACAAATCTTTTCAATGAATTGAAAAATGATAGTGCATGCTGTAAAGATTTTAGTTAACTAAAATCCACTCATTCGCTTTAAAAACAAAATAGGAGCCTACTTCCAAGGTCTCCATAGTTTTCATGCCAAGTTTCTAATGCCTAAATTTCAGTCTTGGAGCTGTGTTGGCAGTGGATACACAGACACACATTCTCTGTTATTATCAATGTTTTAAGTCTTGCCATTTAATAGGATTACAAAGAGAAGAAGAGGAGATACAGGACTCCTAATTTCAGCGGTAATCATTTGTCTTCTGTAATGTCTAGTTCTATCCTCAAATCAGTCAGCCACCCTACAATGTGAGCAAGTCTGCCCTGTGGCAAAGTGTCAGTCAAGCTTCTACAGATGTTCTTTTCACATCATTTATTCATAACAGCTGTTCACATATTTTCAGATGGTGGTACTCTGGTACTTTGCCAGCATAGCTCCTTTCACCAGCATATGACTTCACAGATAACATGCCAACAGTCAGTCCTTATCAGAGAGAGGAGATAGGAATGGGATGAGTTCTTGGAGGCTTTATTGATTTCACCCAGATTGTCAGTTGTTCTCTGTGCAGGGCTTGTAGTGGTACAGCCCTCTCCCTCATGTCTTCCTGCCACAAAAGAGTTTGGAAAACCATACAGCTATGCTTTTAAAAAAATCTCTGTGAATCCATCCAATCTGGTATGAAAGGGGGGTAAATAACACTGAGAAATTCAGTAAGCCATGTACTGTGGAAAATATTTTGTAATATGAAATAGAGTTCAGGCTTTTTATAACAGATATAATGATAATTTTGTCCCAGTTCCAAGACTGATGGATAAAGCAAGGCTCTTTAATATTAGTGTATGAAATATTGTTACATTATTTGCCCCACTTAATTCACTTCCAATTAACCTTCGAGTAATATACTTGGATATTTTGTCTGGATTGCATCTGAGAAGCTGTACTGATTATTTGTTTTGGGAAAGGTAAAGGTAGTCACTTGACATGAATGTCTAGTCATAACCAATTGTAGGGGGTGGTGCTTATCTCCATTTCTTAGCCGAAGAGCCAGCATTGTCCAAGGACTACTCTGGTGGTCGTGCGGCCAACATGTCTGCACCAAATGCTGTTACCTTCCCACTGATAAGTGTACCTATCTATCTACTTGCATCTGCATGTTTTCAAACTGCTAGGACTAGTTATAGGAGCTCACCCCATCATGCAGCACTTGGGCCTTGAATTGCCAACCTTCCGATCATCAAAACTGGCATCTTAACCACATCTTAACCACTCATAAAGACATAGGACAAGCTCCTCTTAAGTGACAGCATATCATAAAGCCTTTGTCCTGTTTCTCCCCAGACATCAGATTGGATTCCCTTTTGTCCGAGCTTCATGAGGAAAACAGCTAAGGACCAGGGAGTAGAAGAGTTTACAGTTGTTGGTTCACCAGTAGCCCTAAGGTTTAATAAATTTTTCCTGATTTATTTAGAGAAGGATAAAGTAACATTCTTCAGATACTTGCAAAACTGGTTGAGATAACCCTGAGAAGTAAACTGTGAAGTTTATCATTAAAAAAACACCTTTTCCCGTTTCTAACTATCTCTAATTCAGAGAAACTGAGATGCATAGTTTGCTGGGATTTCCCTTCTGGCCTGTTTGCAACCTCACTTGGGCACACTTTCACATCTAATCAATGGGCAGGGGACTCCTAGGTATCCTTAAGCTACAGTTGGTGCTGTTGGGAAAAAGGAAGACCCATTTTCTTCTGGGACCACTAGCAAGTACAAGGCCACGAGAACTTACCCTGAGGTCTTTAGCTGAGTCTGTGTGTGAGAGAGTCATCAAGCAATGAGGTACTGGATACCCTCTTCCCCAGTAACCAGAAAAGTACTTATGCTTATTTTAATGGGAAGTTAATGCCAATGTACAACACCAATGGAATTCCAGCCTTTCAGGGTAATCATATGGTCTCCAGAGTTTTGAGGTGCCATAGGTAAGATTGGATCTATCTTCACTGCCTCCAAGGTTCGTAATTCAGCTCTTTACGCTCATGGCAATCTCCACAGCCTTCACCATTCCAGTATTAGAGCACAGGCAATGATTTTCACAGTGTGATCAAATAATTTCTCACAAAATGACTGGAATGGTGAACAATTACCACATTGTTAGCCTAGACACATCAGGTGGTGTTTAAAGTAACCCCCAAATCACTGCCATTTTTATGTGGCTCAGAAGCTCAACAGAACTGTTTAATCTGTTTTAAAACTGAATAATTTGAAACCGGCCAGAATAAATAATACATACATACATACATATATCCTTTGTACAGTAGTTCTATATATCATTTTAACTGTTTTTAAAAAACAGTATGGCATTCTGGAAAGCCGACAGCTCTCTTTGCTTCTTCTTGAATTAATGATGATACCTGTCATCACCATCATTTAATTTCCACTTTGCCTTCTTTGTATCTGTTTTAGCAGCTGTATCTATTATAGATGGGACCAACTGGAGTTGTCAATTTTTGTCCTGGCTCTTAGGGCTCTACTGAATTTCATCAGAATTTGTAGGAGGACAAGTGGGGAACAGTTCTACATGTGAAGTAAAAATGCATCTTTCTGTCTCTTTGCCAGTATGCAATGGCTACATATTGTTAGTGTAGGACAATATGGTGTGGGTGGGAATAGAAATTAATAGTGTAGTCTTATGCCAGGTCTTTTCAGAAGTAAGCTGTGAAGGTTGTGAAGGTTAAAGGCATTTATTTCCAGGTAAGTGTATATACAATTGTATTCTGTACATGTATTTTTACAACTGTAGGTTTTCTAGGAGATTTGGAGGAAAACTAAGTAGAATGTGGGAAATTCCATACCAGATCCCATTTGTCAGGAATATTTTAGGAACTTACATAATTATAGGCTTATGCCAACCTGGCATGTGTTGTCCACACACAGAAACAGGCTTCCACATTCTTGACAGATGTGGGTGTCCGTTTAGATCCACAACACAGTGTGCACACTGGCCACATTGAACTGATGGAATGCATCATTTTATGCAAGTGGGCGCGAAACCACCTACTGCATATGAGTAGCTGTAGCCAATTACAATGGGATCCATAGAAAAGCTTAGTAGTGAGTACCAATACATTGTGCTTCATGTCAGTAGTGTGTCTACATGCTATTCATATCTTTGCATGTGTATCTTTGGGAATCTCAAACATATGCCACTTGTACTATATTTGTAGCTTTTAATCTCAAAGCTGTGCTCAATGTATTCTGTTCAGTTTGAGAATATGAACTTCTCTTTTTAGGTAGCAACCCCATGCTGGGTAAGGATTCTTTAAGCAAAGTAGCACTAGTGCTGAATTTTGTCCATGGTTAAGCAACAACAAGAAACATTAATTTAAAAATCTATCATCAATCTCTCTTGCTTATTTTTTTTTAAAAAACCCAAAGCATAGAGTTTCAGAAGCCTTGCATGCCCTCCGAAAATTATAAGTGACTATCTCTTTATAATGAGGACTGTGCTTGTGGGTTTGTATTGGGGTATTGTGCTTTTGGATAGACAGCAGGATTTCCCTACTTGCATCATTATTTTTACTTATCTAGGTTTTATTTCTTTAGCAAAATAATGTATTTGTATTCATGCATTGCACCAATCATTTTAAGATGTTTTGCTGATTCATATGAAATATCTGAACAACAAAAACATTAGAAACCATATGGATGGCAGATGCCTGTGGCATCCAAACTCTCAAATAAGCAGAATGAGACTGCTTCAAGTGGGAGTTTGTTTGACTTATATAGATAGTGATGCAGTAAACAATAAACCATTTCTGCAAAATCTCTTTGCGAAGAAGAGAAGAATATGTCACAACAGGGCACTTGGAACAACTTGTTTAAACACAGTAACCACCTGTAGGATACTTGGCTCAAGTTACAGTAAGAGAGTTCAGTAAAAGACGGCCAAATGAGCCTACTTTCCTATTTTCAGCCAACTAAGCATCTAATTAGAAAGGTTCTTAGCAGTGTAGAGAACCTGGCTCTGTGGTCATTTGTGGATAATGTGATGTATGAGAATGAGGGAAAAGACTGAACATTTTTCTGAAGTGGCACTGATTTCCATCCAGTACAAATTAAAATGTTTGCCTTGTGGAAGAAAACTCATGACCTTTAACTGTACCTGCATTGCTTTGTAAAGCCAAGCTTTATGGGAGGGTAGAACATTGAGGTATTTTTCATTGTCAAAAGCTGGCATCTAAAAGTTTCTTGAGAGAGTAGCCCTATTTCAGGTGTCATTAAAGTCTGTATGTGGAAAGGAGATGGGGAGCTGTTTTCCAGCCCTGTCTACTAACCTCCATGGAGTGCAATCAAAGATCTGAAGCAAAAATATAACCCCATTCAAGTGAATATGTTTACAATTTGCTCCAGACATTTTGCACAGGAAATAATAATACAGTACTTATAGTAATTTTTATCAAGCAAAAGACTCTGTAGTCTATCACTTTGCCTCAAAATAACCCCTAGAAGAAGTCTCTTATTCCTGTTTGTCAGACAAATTTTGAAATGAAGCATAAGACAGTATAACTTTGCCCAGGGCTATTCAGTGAGTCCATGGATGAAGAATCCACATTTTCCCAAGTTCAAAGCCACAGTGCTTTGTCCACTGAAGCATTTTGGCTTTCGTGACTATTGAATATCTTAACTGCTTACCTTATAGCATTGTTATAACTGTTTTCTACTCAGTAACAGAAAATGTAGGGTAGTTGAAGAAATTAGCATAAGATCAACAGTCAATAATGAAAAATTTGTACAGTAGCCATTCTGATCAAGTCTTACCTTGAGAGATTTTGTGGCTG
>NC_056523.1:107423956-107443949 GCF_019175285.1 Sceloporus undulatus
TAATGTTCATTCGTCACCAGCTTGAGAAGTTTTCTTTTGTATTGATTTAAACAACTGAAAGGCAATGTTCACCATTTGGTGAGGCGCTCCTCTGATATTTCTTTTATTGGGAGGGAGTTGCAGCTGTACACTTCTTCTTCTTCAGATTTATTTATAAATCTTAGAAAATTCTTCCTGTTGCAAAAGTGATGCTGGAAGCCTTGGTTCTGATTCAGTCCATGATACTACTGCTCCCCACATAAATACCATCACTCTCAAAAACCATAGTGTTACCGTAGTGGAAAGAAGTTATAGCATGGATCTGTGGCTTCCGACTGTACCAGCGGACCAGTGGCCCTGAACTGCAAAGAAGAGTCCAAAATTGTTGGGAAAGAATTCCTTGAGCTTTGATGACTTGTCCTTGAGTGGATCATGCTAGACTTATGCATTTTGGATGATGAGTGATAGATGTGGTGTGCATGTTCACTGTAACCTTTCAACAACCTGAATTTTATTACTATCCATTGGTGTCTCCAAAATTATTTTTTTTAAAAAAAAGTCTGATGATATGCCCTTCACCTGCTCTACCCACCTTTTTTGCTATTTCCTAAGAAATTTTAAATATATTTTTAATCTAGGATATACGTTTCTAAACTTCCTTGCATGTTGTGCTTCATTTATTTTAACAATATATAGTCGGCCTTTTATATCCATGGATTCTTCATCCACAGTTTCAACCATCCATGGCTTGAAAATATTCCAAAATAAACAAAAAAATAAATCCCAAAAGCAAACCTTGATTTTGCCATTTTATTTATGCTATTCTATATAATGGGACTTGATCATCTACAGATTTTGATATTCACAGTTTGGTTGTGGAACCAAACCTCAGAGGATACCAAAGGCCCCTAGAATCCATGCTAGGGGCAACATTAATAAATTGACTTGTAACTCATGAGAAGCTCTAATACATGGCTCTGATCAAACTGAAGTTTACTGTAAAAGAAAATAAGAGGAACAGTAGTTATAATAACAACTACTTAAACCAGAGGAAAAGCTTAGATTGATATTTCATTGCTTTGAATTGGAATTAATCATGACTAACATCTGGTAAATTGAGATACAGATTATTCTTATTTCATCTGTCCAATCTGCAGTAAATATCTTTTGTTTCTCTCTGCTGTGATCATAATCATATTTACTAGCTGGTGAATCTCTATTTCTAGTTATTGGAGATAAATGCAGAGGAACGATTTTCTCATCTGAGTGATATTCAAGACTTTGCTTATTTGGCTGATATCAACTGGGATGCTGTTCTACAAAAGAGAATAATGCCTGGATTTCTTCCTACTGTAAGAATTTTATCATGTTCTTTATCCCCCCCTCAGCTATAGATGATGATGATGATGATGATGATGATGATGATGATGATGATGATGAAAACATTAATTTATATAATATAAAAGCACTCATTTTAGGGGAAGAGCTCATTTCCAGGTTGAGGCTGCAGTGGAAGACCATTGTCCATGCACATTTTATTATATTTTGAATGATCTCTCTCTACCCCTTTCTAGAAAGGGAAGTTGAATTGTGACCCAACCTTTGAGCTTGAAGAAATGATCCTGGAGTCCAAACCCCTTCACAAAAAGAAGAAGCGCCTAGCTAAGAAGGAAAAGGAAAGCAGCAAAAATGATTCAATTCAGGTGAGATACAGAGAGGTTGATTACACTACATATCCCATTGTAAACTTCAGGAAATGCAGCTTTGCACATGCTAGTAGATATATTACTTACTTAAGGATGCCAGCATTTTAATAGTGTTCATATTCATTTAATGTCTTTGTGAATATTGGTCTCAAAAGACAAAAGATTGTGCTTCTCAAACTGCTTACTCAGGTCTGACAGCACTGACATTATTGGCAGTGCTCCAAATGAGTAGTTTAGAAAGAAGGCTGCAGCCAAAACTAGCAAGGAATTGTTTCATTTTCTAATTCTTTGTATTTGTATTGTGCATTGCTGATAAATCTGTGTTTACAACTTTTTGCCACAGAAGGTGTAGAGAGCTTTTTGCATGATTACTGGTATCCAATAATGCTTTCTGAATATCATGGGTTTCTTATGCCATTAGCAAAACCACACATCAAAGCCCTTATTGCAAACCATCTTTGATCATAGATAGATATACTGTTCTTTCTGTTTTTGAGTAGTCCTTTGTGGGGGGAGGTAGTGGGGAAAAGCAGGAAAGGAAAGGGGGAAAATGAACACTCTCACAGTCTCTATACTGTCTGCAGATAATGAATTGGAAACCTTAATATCTGCTTCACAACCACTCTTAATGGGTTTTTTCCTAGGGGTCTTTTCACATTGTACAAATTATAGTGCTATGATTCCACTGTGTAGTGTGAATGGACAGTACATTTACTATTTTATCCACCAACTATGTTGGGCTGTTGGTGGCACTTTACTAGGGGCACATATGTATTGTTAATGAAATATGTTTTTTATGAAGAAACCAAGAACAGTTGTCCACCATCAGACTGGCTTATCTCGAAAAAGAAACTGGTGAAAATAAAGACAGAAAAAGAGCAAGAGAATATGATGGCTATAACATAGAAATATATATAAAAGAGATATATAAAAGAAGCAACTGGTGAATCCAATAATTATAGAATCAAATTGGTTATGAAATAGCTCTTGTATTTGAGCCAGAATCTAAAAATCCAGAGTTCACTTTTACCATAGTGAAAAAGCCACAATGTAATTTAATGGCTCTGTCCTGCAGTTTTATAGCGATAGTAAAAACAGCTGAGAGTTTTACCCAGCAGTATGTCAGAGATAACTTCTGTCACTTTTTACCTTGCTGAGATATGAAACTAAAATCTGAGCAGCTAGTACTGGTCCAGGGGAATTAAACTCCAAGATCAGAATGAAAGTAGCTTTGCCACTTACATTATCAATGCCAGTTTCTACAGCTGAATTCCTAGATCATTACCTGATCAGGATTTCTTTTTGAAACATTAGGTTATGTTTTACTTCTGACCAGAAGTGGCAAATTGTGTCACTGATTCTAGCCTTAGTATTGGCTCACCTCTGGTAACACCGCCTTCAGTATTAGCAGACTTGGCTTGTCTCTCTACAGAACTTCAAAAATGTTTATAATATCCATCTATTGTAACATAACATCTCTGTGCACACAGCACTCAAGGGGCTTTCTGTTTAGTAGTCTAAACCAAGACGTGATGATACATTCCAGCAATGGTGCACAACTGAAATAAGTCTATACCTTCAGATTTGATAACATACAATTGAGTGCAATCAATAGTATGATGTCAAACCTGAAGCTATAGCCCTATTTCTTGATGTTTTCCACCATGTGGGTTATGGGGACCCATGTACAAGCCCTTTCTGATTAAAGGTAAAAACACATTAATTCTGTTGACCTCTCTAGGAGGCTGTGCAGACTGCCCCTAAAGGGTGGCTTGCAGCCACCTCCAGCTATGCTGGATCGGGGACATGGCAACTGCATGCCATGGCCTCAATCTGGCGCTTCCTTTTTGTGCCCTAGAAAGGGCTGATAGCTGCGGTGCCACGGCTTTAAGGTGTTCCCTTGGTGCTGCATTGTTTGGATGAAGCACCATGATGCCACACACCATATGAAGCAGCATGCGGTGTCACACTGGCCTAGGAGGCAGAGCCGGGGCATGCATCATATGGATGCCACACCCCCACTTCACCCCCAGGCCAGCTTTTCCTGCTGGTATGCACAACCCCTAAGCATTTTCTAGATCCTCCACCACTTTTTTAAGGTATTCTGTAGCAGTTCACTATTATCTGCAGTTTCATTTATGAATGGTAAGTCCAGGAGCATATACTTTACAGGGGGCAACCTACAGTATAATGGATATGTGTCTGACAAGAACAGACTTAAGATGAATCCACTACCTTCTCTCTCTTCTATGATTCTTCCTCTCTCTTCATTGGCCATTCTCTCCTGAAAAGTCTCAATTCTGAGTTGAGGCTGTGTTTGCTTGCCCCATTCCTTCATTGGCTCTTTCATGGACAAGGCCCAGTTGATAAACCCACCAGACCTCTTTGTTTAACTATCCCCATGAAATGTTTATCTTTGTAGCTTTACAGCTTTATGTCACACTGAGGATTTCTCATCACCAGTCTTTTCTGTTTCTTCCATAATGGAAGGCGTGTCACCTTCAGAAACACCTGGAATCAATCCAAAGAGACTTCTTCATTTTCAACAGGGAAAAGTAAGTATTGACTTGAAAAGGAGCCTTTATCTTGGCATGCCTACTAATGCACCGAGCCTAAGGAAGTCTGATTAGTGCTCTTCAAATAATTAAGAAAGTGGTTTGGCACAAAATCCATAGGATATCCCTAGGGATTAAGCATTGTTCACAGACCTTTGTGTTGGGCTGCTGCTCCGATGCCACTGAATTCCAATTGTGAAGACTGTTCCAGGGATGCCTTATATAGAATGATTTCAAAGGTTTTGTACATCTCTCCTGCACTACTCTGCTCCTTTTTCAGGAAGAAATTGTACTGATGCCGTTAGAAAAAGGAGTTCTTGGCTTGACCAATAAAAGTGATATACGTTTAAATAGTAGATTATTTCTCCTAATGTGACATTATAGTGAAAGTGAACCTATTTTCCTAGCCAGCCATATTGGGCAACCTGTTTATATACCAAGTCCTAACTAGTAACAAGACATATGGTCCTTTGTTGGATCATTCCTACCCTTTCTACCCACTGTGATATCTGCCATTCTAGTAAAGGCCAGCATGCTCCATCCATGTCTCAGAAATATTAAAACAACAGACAATTACCTCTCCTGAGAGGTATCTATGCTGTAGAAGTATTACAGTTTGACACCCCTTTAACTGCCATGGCTCCAGCCTACAGAATCCTGGGATTTGTAGTTTTGTGAAACAAAGGCAGAGAAAGCTAAAGATCTTGTAAAACTACAAATCACAGGATTCTGTAGGCTGGAGCTACTGCATTTAAAGTGGTGTCAAACTGTATTATTTCTACTGTGTAGATGCACCCCAATGGCATTCTGACTGCACACCCTAGATGCTGTTGGCAGCACCTCCGTCCATGAATAAGTGGGCATAAGAAAACAGAATGCTCATGGAGATGTCTGTATCAAAGATAGGCTAAAAATGGATATTATGTGACCTCTAATAGTCAGTTTGAAAGAGAGGAGCAAATTATGTTTGCATTAGAGAGAGGAGCTGATTTTAGACATATAGCAGGTTCTCTAAAGTAGATAGTAGTAAAGAGGACAGTGAGTAATCTACTCATAGGGTGCAGAGCTTTCTTGTTGAATGATTATGGACTTTGATCTCTCTTCTGCGTACTTTAGGATGAGACAACAGCATAATGAAATGCAAGAGAACTTGATGTTGGCACAAACCAAAGACAACCAGGAAGACGATGACCAGAATAATAATATTTGAAATCTGTTTAGTTTCTGTTCAGGTGCTGCTACTGAAGGCCTAGGCTTCTATTTTAGCTACATCATGAAGCTTGACAAATAAAACTGCACACTGCTATTAAGAAAGGCAGCCACTTTGCTAAAGCACCTCCAAGCTAAATGCCGAGTGTCTCCTCCTAGCATAAGATGTTAGGACCTAGTTTCCTGCAATAGTACATAAGGCACAGATTCTTATTTTTATGCCTTCTCTGGTGTTAAAAAAGAAAAGCTCGACCATATGGAAAGAATCTGGTATTTTTTCCACAACATTAGAAGAATGGAGACTTTCCATGTTTCATTTATGTAGCATTTCTGATGGCAAGATGTTGGTGCTGCTAAGGAGTGGGGTCAGACAACTGCCAATGGGAAAAACCTACAGAGTTTTTATTAAGTGTTTTTTAGGTTGGTGGCTGCTTATTTTAATAGATGTTTGAAAGAGATGGGCCTGAATGAAAACTGGGTAAAAGCAATGCAATAGAAGACAAGACCAACCTTTTTAGGACTGGTACTGCTCCAGTCTAAAAGTTATATTCTGTTGATCAGCTCAGGACATATAGAGAAGTGATATTAGCTTCTTTGCTTTGGGATTTTTCCTCATTTGGTGGCATATATAAATTAGCTTTTAAAAGTTAATCCAGTGTATCTGTAAACAGGAGAACCACATGTAAAGTCCTAGAACTTCTATATGAATCAGAAATGACTGATGCCAGGTAAAAACACACAGAGACCTTCTACAAGGACCTGCTTATAAATAGAACTCACCAGCAAGATGCAATGGACAATCCATCATTGCAGGGAGTGGGAGGTGGGATTGAACTGATAATAAATATTTTTTTAAAGCTCGCATTTATCAGGAATAACCGTCATGCTAGTGCTACTCTAATCATTTGGGAAATGACTGTGATCAATATTATATACTTCATATAAACTGTGATTATTATATCCTTTATAGCCCAGACCACAATTTAATACAGTCAGACCTGCTAGGAGCTGTCATACATTTGAAGCATGGGAAAGCAGGATGAAGGAAGCGTCCCAAATGTTAAAATTATACGAACTTCCACTTTTGTGGAAGATTGCTAAGAATAGTTCTTTAAGAGGAAGAGAAGTATATGCATTGAAAATTCATTTAGTTTATCTGTCCTGCTTTATGTCTCAAGTCCTCTTTTATTCCTTCCTGTAATCCCTTTTTCTTCAGATTTTAACAGAGTTGGTTGGAAGACTAAGCCATGGCAGTGATGTGAAAATCAAGACCAAAATCTCAAATCCTCTAGTCTTTTATGAGGTTGTTTGCAATTGGAGTGAAAATGGGCTGAGTGATTACCTTCACCACTTTAAGGCCCTCTGGTGGCCTTTCATTTTTAAGTGTTCCCTTTGTTGTTTCTTTCAAACACATTTTATTTCTTAGCAGAGTGCAAATAAAATGCTACTGTAAATGCAGTCCTTCCCCAGTGACTTCAAGAAAGAACAGAATTTGCCTGGGTTGTCCCCCAGCCAGTATTCTACATCAACTACTTAAGTTCAAAACACATTGCAGAAATAATCTAGTTTGAGACCACTTTAACTGCCCTGGCTTAGTGCTAGTGAATCCTGGGAATTGTAGTTTATTGTGTATATATTGTCCCTCTGACAGAGGCTATATTTCTTACAAAACTACAGTTCCCAGAATTCCCTAGCATTGAGCCAGGTGAGTTAAAGCCGCCTCAAACTGGATTATTTCTGCAGTGTGAAGTTAAGTATAGCGTGCCTGCGTTTTACACAGGTGCACCATACACGACTTTCAGCATATGCTGAAAGCCGTGTCAGAAGAGCCCATTGCGTACCCCGGAAGAACTAATGGGGTGCGCAGCTGCATTGTGCGCCGCGGGCACAAGCCCCATTACTTACTATGGGGCTTCAGCATAGACTGATTTTCCCTTACGTGGAGGGATCTGGAACAGATTCCTGCATAAGGGGAGGGTGCACTGTATACTTAACTAAGTAACTTGTCTTGGTCCAACCCCCACCTGATGGAAACATAATTCACCCATGCTCTGATGGCCAGCAGAATCGACTGTCTTTTCCCCTTGTAGCTGATGTCCATGAAAGTAGGTTTGCAGGGAAGATACAATCATGGTGACAGTGTCACAGTTATGACTAAGAATCAGGAATACAGAACAGTTATCTAGATTTACTAATTCATAACTGTTCCATGTTCAGGATCACTACTTTGTCACAATTGTGACCCTACAGCTACAATCATAACTCCTCCCCAACCTACTTTACTGGGCATCATCTGCATGGGGAGAAGGAGGTCCATTCTGTTGGTGATCAGAGTATGACTGAATGATGTTTCTGTCAAGTTTGGGACAGGGAGTTGGATCTGGACAAGTTACTGATACAGAATACTGGTAATCATCTTTTAATGTTTTCATTACCATACTGAAGAAGGACACAGGCTTCTAGAAAGAGATATAAAAATGCTGCTTTGAAAATGGAAATAGATGATTTTTCCCCTTTATATCCCACTAGCTAACACTGCACACCACACTTTTGTTTGCAGAAATTAATTCTCAATGCCCCTCCCCCCCCAACAAAACACCGGGAATGCCTTCTACCAAGCAAACCAGATCTAGGTAGCTGGCTGAGACCTAGGTTTCTAGCTGCTTTATTCTGAGATTAACTAACAGGCCAAGGTAAGGCTGTCTTGCAGCATGAGTTCCAGAATTGTATACATTGTCATAGTTTTCCCAGGAACAGCACTGAAACAAACTGGAAAGTGGCTGTGAGTAGGAAAGTGCCTCTAATGCCATTATGCTCAAAGAGTCATTACCTTGTATAGAATATGTCAGACCATTTCCTGCCTAGTTTTCAAAAGCTTACTTGCAGTTGCCTAAGCAAGAATGTATTTATTATACAATAACCAAAAATCTAAGTTTGTCATCTAGTATAAGAGAGAACTAAGAGACCTTTTCCTCCTTCAACCATGTTTTATATGAAACACCACTTATCTAAGTGCTGTGACTAGGCAATTGTCCTGTACTACTTTATTTTACGCTGTACAGCAGAGGCTGCATCTTGCCTAACATCATTCTGTCGGGCCTGCCGCACCAGGCCGAATGTTTTAAGGCACAGTCTTACCTGCACTTCCCCATCTGAAGAAATTAATCCTTTTCATTGTGGAACAGCATCAAAATTAATCCGTATGGCGCCCCCCCCCCCAAAAGCTTTTGCCCAGCATTCCAGATACCCACTAATAACACCAGGTTGGATTTCAGTCTCAAGTGTTACATTAGCCATCTCTGGCTTTCCCATCTGCATGTAATGAAGAGATGTAGTCACTCTGGGCTTCATAGGTAAGTTAGCAAGACTGGGGAAGCAGCACAAAAACATGTTACAGGTTGTGAGGTATGATTACAGGATGAGGGAATAGCTTTGCAGAGTTTGCTACTGTGGAGTGGTGTTAAAAGGATATATGGGTGCTAACATCTTTGAGTAAATGGTATACTGTGATGGTCAGCCTGAAATGGATCACAATACCAAGGATGTCTTGGATGATATCCAATCAGTGCCCATGGAAGAGAGTGATAGAACCTGCACCACTCCCTTTTAAAAGAGGTGCACTAGCTGTCAGTTTGGATCAGTCAATTTAGTGGCAAATAAACAGTTGCCTGTAATTAATTGCTTTACTCAACAACAAAGGTTGCACAGTATGACTATAACAAAATGGAGGCAGGGGGCGGGGAGGAGATTATTTTAACCCCTTTTGCAGTGAAAGTGACTTTTTAGTTGCTTTAAAGAAACGAGATGCTTTCTTTAAAGTAACTAAAATGGTTACTTTCTAAAAATGAATTGAATTGCAACTAAATGGGGTGTTGGAACTTAGTGCACCTAGTTACCGTTAAAAGTTACCCTTGTCTCCAGTGTTAACTTTGAGAAAGTATGACTTTTCCTGCAAAGCTAACTGAAGCTCCAACGCATGTGGATTATCACATTTTCTATTTATTTATTAACAAAACAGCAGCCTTGTCCCCGTTCTGGACTGGGACAATGGAAAATAAACACACACATTTATTTCCTTCACAAAATTTCTCCCAAGCTGCTACTTGTAGCATAGCAGCTTCTTTCCTAGACAAAATAGTGGTTTCAGGGAGAGGAATAAGATTTTTATCGAGAAAACAGCAGGAGGTGAAGGAATTAAAGCTCTCCCCCACATGGTTAAGACACAAATGTTACCATGCATTTCATTTGTCTTTTTGACTTTGTGTTGGAGAACATGTTTTGGACCAACAGGAGCAGGTGACAACTGCACAGTGGCTGAGATCCCACATCACAGCTACCTTGTTCCATAACAGCCAGTAGATCCAGGCCTCCCAAAGACTTGGTTTGGTGCTGAGAGCTGACATACTTTACTCTTGCAAGATAAGCTTTATTGGTGGTAAATGATGCAGTAGATGGTACACAGTAGAGAAGCTTTTTGGTCCTTTTACTAATGGGGTCCACCATTCTCTCACAGCCAGTGGCAGAACGGGGCCCCCAAACTAATTCTACCCAAACTCTCCTCGGTGATCAAATGCACCCCTGGACCGTATGGAAGAGGAGGCCAATGGAAAATAGACTTCCAAAGTTTACGTAGTGCCAACCAAAATGTGCAAGCGTGACCCATCTCTCCCCACCATTGACAAGGAGAACTGTGCAAGCAGATTGGCAACAAGAGGAAAATTCACGCTCCTAGTCCATTCCCAGTCTTCATATCTTTGCCCAGTCTCAAACTGCCAAGCTAATGCAAAAAAATACCAAATGAGGTCACTAATACAAACTGACTCACTCTCTCTCTACACTGAAAAGCTGTTACCCTTTGGCCATGATGCTAACACAGATTCCCAAACGTATCTCCCTAGTGGCAGAGGCCCAACTCACAAGCACGCAACTCTTCACATATAGTTGCTCATCCTCCCATGTCCCAACAGCTATCAATCCCCAGGAGTACCCCCTGCTGTTGTCACTTATCAGTGGAGATGGGAGAGGGGGAGGGAGGTAATTCAGACTATAGAGAAGTGGGGTGAAGGGGCAAGGAGAGAAATGGTGTGCTCTCAAAATGGTCTACACATGCCTTTTCCTTCCTCTAGCAAACCAGAGCAAGCAGATCTTCATGGTCTGAACCATTTCCCCACTCTTCTTCCTTAGTAGAGATTAGGAGGAACATAAGGAGAAACTTCCTGACAGAAAAAGCTGTTCGACGGTGGAACACATTCCCCTGGAGTGTGGTGGAATTTTCTTGTTTGGAAGCCATTAAACAGAGGCTGGATGGCTATCTGTCAGGGGTGCTTTGATTGTATATTCCTGAATGGCAGGGGGTTGGGCTGGATGGCCCTTGTGGTCTCTTCCAACTCTATAATTCTGTGGTAAGCAAGAGGCTGCCAGGGCTTGTGAGCTGTGGTGCAGTGGGAGGTATCTGGATGGAATGAAAGGGTAAGTGAATGAACTGTTCATACCCATCTAAAGCAGGACTTAAGAATGCATAAGATGCAGTTATGCACAAGCAAGCCACAGGATGCTGGCCTTAGTACACTGTAACCACTGTATTAACCTAGAACTTTTAAGAGTCAACAGATCCAATTGTGTAATTCTGCTGAGAGGTTGGTTGCCATCAGTGGGACCAAGAGCTGATAATTCCCTGCTGCTAGCGCCATCTAGAGCCATCAAAATCTAGTCTGGAGTGCTAGAAAGATGTTTGAACAGTGCAGCAAACACTAGCAGTGGGAATGGGAAGTCATATTATGTTAGTTGTGTTCCATTGGCTACAGTGGATTAAACTGTTTAGACTTGAGAGGACTGGAGCTGCTGACCATTTTGGTCCTTAAGACTTTAAGAAATCATAAATTGTATTTATGAAATATAATTGTTTAAAACTGTATTCATAAAAGGGACTTCAGGATTCTTGTACACAATTTTGATCACTTGTCATTTCCAAACAAGAAATAAAATCTGAGCGAGGAATTTGGGTTCAGCACTGTAGAGTAGGATCACAACATACACACACAGGGTAGTTTTCTGTACAGCAATAAATAGTAGCTGTTTTAATCTGGCTAGTTCCATGTCTCACAAAATAGGGTTAGTTTTTGCCATTTTCTTTCATACAGGGAGGTGGTGAAGGCAATTTATCCATAGTATATGTTCTTAAGCTTAATAATTATGTCTCAAAAAGTAATACTGGGCATTTTTCCTCTTCTGTTTTATAAACATGGTCTATTAAACTTTCTATATGACTCTTACATCTGCTGACTTTTTTTTTAAAATACAAGTTTGTTGTATTAAAGTATACAGATCTGTTGTGCCAATATTTTGAAAAGCCTGGTACATGGACAAGGCGGACTTCTGAAGACATGCAGCAACCCAGTGTCCCAGTCTACAGCCTTTTGAAGTGTCACTGTTTCACTTGGCTGGCCTGCTCTAGGTGTGGTGTGAGCTAATTGGTTAATGGAGGAACACAATGTTGCAGCCAAAAGGTTCTGTCAAAGAATCATCTCCTTGAAAAAGAAAATGGAGTATGGACAGCAGCAGTCCAGCCCAGTTTTTTGCTGGGACATTTTAGCCCTTCCTGCATTCTTGCTTGCTTAGGTCAGCTGCTGACATCTACTAATCCCTGCCTACTCTATAATTGGAAACACCACCACTACCACCCTTTTCTGCTGTTTGTATTGCAGCACTTTGCAAGGTTATAGTTTTAAATCTTTTGGCAACATGGTTATTTTTGATACAATTACTGAGCTACAGAAATGGTAGAACAGGGGTTTGTCACCAGTCCCCAAAGTCCTACAACTCCCAATTAAAAAAACAACAACAGCCAAACACTGTGTGCACTCTACATTCACTAGGATTAGAGACAAGTGAACCTTTCATGAGGAATGAAGGGTGGCTTTTTCTGTGGAGCAATTCAGCCATACATATACATTACCCGGTCCCAGGATGACTTGCATCTGAACGCACAAATGGCTAACTTTTAGCTGCACCATTTTAGGTGATTATGGTGTGCAGTACAAGCACTGACTTTAGCATCCCAATTTCTAATAGTTTTGTGTATAGGCAGCATGTTGCAGTTGTTGCAATCCCAGAGGAGTCTTCAGTCTTGTATCATTTAGTAATTCATAGCGGAACTCAGTGCTTTGTCTTTGTAAGTGGACTTACATCTATGGGAAATGGTATTGTAGTTCCTCAACATTCATATTTAACAAGGGGTTGCTGTTACATTACTACATAGAGGATCCAACAAAATTGGGACCAAGGTACAATGGGAGGGATGAACAAAAGGACCCAATATACATTGAGACACCTGCTAGGAAGTGCCAATTTGTAGCAGCACTTTTCTATGTTCATCAGGACTCTTGCCAGGGTCTTCACAATTCACTAACAGTGATTCTGCTATGTAGCTAAGTAACGATCCATAATGTAGATTGTAATAAAGAATTACGGCATTAGTCATAATAGTATGCCAGTTTCAGCATTTGTGTGAAGAAGAACTCTATGCTTGTGTATCCTAACTTAAATTTCTGACAAAGGTAGCTTTGAAATTGTCCAAATCTATCAGTCCATTGGAGAAATTAGTACAGTATTTTTGTCCTGAATGATATCAGAGTTCATTTGGAGAATAGCTGCACCTAACTTGAGCCACCTCTGCCCTTTTCCATCTTATCTTTTGTTTGGTAAAATGCTTCACCCTGGTCCTTAAGCAAAGCTGCTATTCATCAGTTACTTTATTTCACATAAACCTAATTATGGAAAAACAGAAGGAAGCTCATCATACTATGGAACTGTGCCGCACTGCACCTCCTCCAGAACAGCAGTACTGATTCAAAATGGGATGCATGACCAAGTTCCCTACCCATTCAGTTGGCAGCTGTTTACTGGGGTGGGGAAACTCATAATATACATCATGCATCTTGCCAGGGCAGAGAAAAGACAATGAGGCTGCAGATTTTGGCAGCAGCAAGCTTTAGTAATAACGTTTAGTTCCAGCCTCAGAGATGTACTTAGTTGTAATGCTCAACACTAACTCTTAGGCTGCCCGAGAATTACCAATGCATTATCTCAAGTTCTCCCATATGTAAGGACAGATTACAGTCACCCCTCTGTTTTTACAGGGGATCTGTTCCAGACACACACACACCGCAAAAATGAAATCTTGCCACTATTCAAGCCCCATAGGCTTGAATGGCAGCATATACCCGTGGGTGTGTGCAGGTGTGCGCCACAGGTACCCCCATTATATCCCCCCTTTGCCGCTCACACGTAAGTCGAGGGCCCAAATTCCAAGGCCATGCAAACTTCTTTTCCTTCAACTAAAGCTATAGATGCAAGAAGTCTGTCATTAAATATTTATGTCTAAATACCCCAAAGATGCCAGATCCTGTCTGATCTTGGAAGCTAAGCAGGATCAGTCCTGGTTCATATTTGGATAGGCGCTTGCCAATGAACACCAGGTACTTTAGGTTATATTTCAGAGGATGGAACTCTGGGTATTCACCACTTAAGAAAACCTTATGAAATTCATGGGGCTGCCGTAAGTTGACAAGTGATTTGACACACATATATACAGGCTTGTATCCTGCTGTGCCTTTGCATGAGCAGAAATCCTTTCTGCTTGCACGCGGCAGGGACTTGATTTTTACCTGTCTCTCTCCCCTCCCCATGCTGCCATCCATGTCAGCTCCACACCCCTTGAACAAGAGGTCAGTATACAATATGCATCAATAAGGCTGCAGTAGGTAAATGGAGAGCTCTGCCATGTAGAAGTAGAAGTGCTTTTTTCTTAGTGCAAATCCAGCGTAAGATAGAATCAAAATATTTACTTCAGAGAATCAGACACTCTCTTATTAGTAGTTTTATTGTGACTACTATAATATTAAGTATTAAATATACTAAGATAAACACAGTGGACCACTTTCTCTAAGGCAGTGGTTCCCAAACTTCGTTTCTCCAAATATTTTGGACTTCAACTCTCAGAATTCCTAGCTGTTCACCAAGCTGGGTGGTGCTTCTGGGTGTTGAAGTCCAAAACACCTCAAAAACCAACATTTGGAAACCACTGTTCTAAGACCTCTTTCATTCTATATAATTATAGCACCTGGAGACTACTTTAATGACCAAGGTTGTATCCTATGAAATCTCTGGATTTTTATTTTGGTGAGGTACATATACTCCTTGGCTAGGTAATTCTAAGAACTTCACCAAATGACAAATCCCAGGATACTAAGAGGCATGGCCATTGAAATGGTATCAAAGTGCTATACTTGTATAGCATAAAACAGACATAAGGCTAGGCTTCTACACATGCAACACATCAATGCTAAATGCCTCCCCAATGTTAACAAAAAGGCACTATAAGATGACAGCTAGCACAGGAGGCGGGGGAAATGTGGCTAGATCTTCTTTGCACAACATTTTTTCAAGAATCATTAAAAATGTTGCCTCCTATCTGGAACGTTTAAGTGGTACAGCATAGTCTATTCTGCTAGCCCTTTATTATGTACCAGGAGAAAGAATCCATTTTACCAAGAATTAGCATAAATGTGTGAACAAGTAAAAACAAAAGCAAAACCCCAAACAATAAAGGAATATTTTATTTCAGTAAGTGAATTCATGCTAAGGATGCCTTCCCTTCTCTGCCACAACCATGTAACTGTACTGAAGACTTTGGTTTGCAAAAAACACCAATCTAGCACAGAAGAGGGCAGCAAAGAGTCACAGCATCCCCTTTTAAACACAAGGCCTGTAGCACCAGATTTACAGCCTAATTCATGGATATGCAGATTACACTGGCCAAATTTTTCCAGACATTTCCCATAAATATCTGTAATATTTGTTCCATTCCATTAATCCAGCTACAGTTAAGTAAGTATTTCTAGAGTACCATTTGTCAATTGGCGTGAATGCACATTTTTAGCTTGCTTTTGTTGAAATGCATGTGGCACTCAGTGTTCATTATTTACACCTTAAATGTATTAATGTTAGACTTTAGGGAATACTGCATAGGAAGGAATGTGAAAAGCCACCTTCAACAAAAATGTGAGCATCACTTTTTTTCTGTATAGTCTACAACAAATACGTACAACTATGCGTGAATGCTAGCATCATACACATCATTTCCTCCTCCCTCTCTCTTTTTTAAATAATTTCAATTGGATTTTATTTACTCTTCTCTTGAATGTCAGTGACAAATGACAAATTATTCACTTAAAATCATATGGATGAAAGCCTTGATGGGACAAGATGCACCATTGTTGGAATGCCTCAAAAGGAGAAGGGATACAGCATGCAACAACATTAACCATGGTGTAATTGTAAAATATTTTACTAGTTCCCCTCTGGAACTAGAAACCAAAGCACTGCACAGTTCCTTGTGGAATTACACAGTAGAATAGCTTCCAGTTCCAAAAATGAACTGTTCTTCACTGAATAGGAATAGTTCTAGGAATGTGAACAGGAAGATTCCTGAAGATATGAATAACTGGAACAAGAAATGTTGCACAATTCTGTATGGAAGTACACACATTAACTTGATTTAGCATATCTAGCAAAGCCATATGTACATCTATGTGCACACACATACATATCACCAGGTAATTGAGGCAATTATGCTGGCATCTAGTTTTTTATGTTCAACAGTTACATGGAAAGCATTTATGTTCTGGTCTTCTACCTGCTGTCTGAACTGATACACTTCAGGAATACTTTTACATATTAAACAGGCCCCAAAGAAAGAGGCGATCCTCTTTCTTGTATCTGTAAGCAGACTAAGTAAATTTACTCATATTTGCATAAAAATAGACAATCAAATCTAATGTAGATTTTTGAAAGTATACATAATTCTGATCATAACATGGGCTAACCATACCGAAACACCAGCCGGTTGTTAGCAGGACACCAAGAGTGAGGCATCTGTTTTGTACCAATTGCTGTAGAGAACTGGCAGGTTAGTCCAGGTAGTTCATTACGAATGTTTGCACATATAATCTATTGTTTTAATCTGATCATTTTAATTGTCTTTAAAATTTAATATTTTTTTAGCTGATTCAGTGAGTGACCTTGTGTTCCACTCTGGGAGAAAGTCAGTATATAAAATAAACTGTTCATACTAGGACAGCCCTAGACCCCATACAGGCCAAACTATTCATCCTGCCTCACACATGCCAGTCTGTTTGCCTGGTGCTTATGAAAATAAAACATATCTATAGTGGCAATTACTAGCCTAGAATGTGATGAATTCCCCTATGTGACTGCAGAAACATATACTCCAACCTGTAATATTTCAGGTTATGGCTCCAGTTGGTGGTAGTTCCCCCTAGTAATGCTTAGTTCAGGACCAAACTTTACTGAATCTGGCTGGGAACTAGAGTGCATCCCCAATGTCAAGTGGATCAACAGTATGGATGGGGTCCTCCTAAAACTTGTCAACCTCTGCACCTCCATGCAATCAGTTAACTTGATACAGAATATCTGTCTGAACAGCATGATGGATCCAGGCTGTTTTCTACTGCAGTGTAGCTTAAGTTATGTGGTTGGACCAGATCTCCCTGCCCCCATGTGCTAGAGATGGGTATTTGTGCCCACTTCTTTAATACAGTGCTCCCTCGGGTTACGAAATTAATTCGTTCCGCCGCGCCGTTCGTAACCCGATGCATTTCGCAAGCCGAAAAGGGCTTTCCGTTAGCGCTGGCAAGCCGCGCGTTTGAATTTCGCGCCGAAAAAAATTCGTAACCCGAAAAAACCTTCGTATCCCGGAACAGTTTTTTCCAATGGAACTTTTTCGTATCCCGGAAATTTCGTAACGCGATCAATTCGTATCCCGGGGTACCACTGTATAATCATAGAGTTGGAAGAGACCACAAGGGCCATTAAGTCCAACCCCCTGCCATGCAGGAACTCTCAATCAAAGCATCTGGTAAAGATGGGCATCCAGCTTCTGTTTAAAGGCCTCCAAGGAAGTAGACTCCACTACACTCCGAGGAAGTATGTTCCACTGTCAAACAGCCCTTATTGTCAGGAAGTTCCTCCTAATGTTGAGGTGGAATTTCTTTTCCTGTAGCTTGCATCCATTGCTCCGGGTCCTATTCTCTGAAGCAGCAGAAAACAAGCTAGCTCTCTCCTCAATATGACATCCCTTCAAATATTTAAACAGGGCTATCATATCACTTCTTAACCTTCTCTTCTCCAGGCTAAACATCCTCAGCTCCCTAAGTCGTTCCTCATAGGGCATGGTTTCCACACCCGTCACCATTTTAGTCGCTCTCCTTTGGACACGCTCCAATTTCTCAACATCCTTTTTAAAATTGTGGTGCCCAGAACTGGACACAATATTCCAGGTGGGGCCTGACCAGAGCAGAATACAGTGGCACTACTTCCCTTGATCTAGACACTATACTTTTATTGACGCAGCCTAAAATTGCATTGGCCTTGTTAGCTGCCGCACCGCACTGTTGACTCATGTTCAATTTGTGGTCTACTTGGATTCCCAGATCCGTTTCACATGTCGACTCATTTAGCCAAGTGTCCCCCATCCTATATCTGTGCATTTCACTTTTCCACCCTAAGTGCAGTACCTTACATTTCTCCGTGTTGAAATTCATTTTGTTAACATTGGCAGAGCTTTCTAATCTGTTAAAGTCATTTTGAATTTTGATCCTGTCCTCTGGGGTATTAGCTACTCCTCCTAATTTTGTGTCCTCTGCAAATTTGATAAGTATGCCCCCAATTCTATCATCCACGTCATTGATAAAGATGTTGAATGGGCCCAGGACAGAACCCTTCCAGAGACATGGATTCAGGTGCTGAAATTGAATAGTCACTTACTGCTGTTTCTCACATGGAATGCCTTTATCATTAGCTCCAGTGGAAAGACATGGTCTCAAATTCATTTGGTCTGATCCAACAAAATTACCATTTAAAATTATGACAGCCTGTGACTGATGGAAACTTAAATGTCTTCTTCATTCTTTCACACAGATATTATATGCTTATTAATATTTACCTATGAAATTCACTGAATATATATGCAATACTTTTTTAACAAAAGTTGACAGAAAGAAAATTTGGTATAAATAAGGATATGTTTTAACATGGTTGGAGTTTATGTAGATGTTTTAATACAGTTGGAGATTGGGTACTTAAAAACTGAAAGCAGTTACTTAATCATATCAAATACAATTACCATGGGCTTACAGTGAACCTGCCACTGTCGACTATACAAGGCATACAGGTGCCACAGTTGCTAATGTATGGTGGTGGACACAAGTAAACTAGTGCATATGGCACTGTTGAATTCAAGACATATACAGGTTTTTGTGTGCTGGATATACCTTTGCCTACATTCAAAGTCATTATACCAGCAGGCCACGGTTATTAACCATACAGATTCAAAACCTTTCCATGTAAGGGCTCTGTTTCACTCAGCCACAGTTCAGAGTACTGTAGAAAGGAAAGCTCTTGAAGGTCATTAGCATATGTTGCTGAAAAAGCATTCATGATGCTACATCTTCCCTGATCAGATCACTAACCTGTTTATGTGCTATAAAAGCAAGTAGAGGTGATGGTCACTGGAAACTGAGAAGCAGATCAATCCTAAACTAATTCAGTATTTATTTCCTGGATATTCAGAGCTACATCCTTTCTATTTATCCTTCCCAAACTGAGTGGAAACAAACGAAATGATTTATTTTGAGAACTGAAAAAGTAATATTACTTAGTCACAGCAAATCAATTAGAAAGAACATGTCTTTCAATTTTTTATTCAATAAAATGTACGAAGTAATAAAATCTCTAACAGGAAGAGGTGATACAACAGAGCCAGCACAAAGATGGCTGAGCTTTCCAATGGCCTCATGTAGTGCTCAGAGGCAACTATGTCTTGTCAGCATTGAGAGAAAACAGAAAAACATAGACACAATACACAGATCTACTTGGTCCCCCCATCCACCTCCCACTACCCTGCCCTACCTCCTTCCATCCCCACCCTTCCCCCAATACTAGACTGCTTGGTTGATTCTGCCCAAGTAACCTGGCTAAACAGCTTGCTCATGTCATTAGTTTCCTGCCTTTCTCCAATCCCCTTCTTACAATGTGTCATCACACAAGCACTCACCATGTACAATTACATACTTTTAACTTAGTCACCTGTCAGATTTGCATGCATGTAAAAAAAATGGGAAAAATATTAAGGCTATGAATAAACAAAAAAGAAAACCCGCAATATTTTTTAAAGCTAGGTAGCGAGTAGCAGTTATGAAACATAAGGCTTGAGGCTTATTGATTCTTCAAAATTCAAACTCTTTTCCACTGCTCTTTCTTAAATAGCAAGGTACCATTGCTTAGTTTTCTCAAATAATGGTTTCCCCCTTTCCCTTTTTCAATTACTGGGTGCTTAACTCAGAGATGTGATATTGGAACGGCCTCCTGGGGGTGCTACTATACGTTTGCTTGCTGAGCGAATACCTTCATCAATCTGGGTACCTGCAGTGAATACACAAGGAGGAAAGCGAAGAGTGAGAAAAA
>NC_056523.1:107443959-107518857 GCF_019175285.1 Sceloporus undulatus
GAAATTAGAAATGATTCTTCATGTGGCAATAAACCTAAGGCCATTCTGTGTTCATTCAGATTACTCTAAAGGGATGGGGATGGGAATTCTGTGCATATTAATTCTTAACACATTTGTTTAGGTAAAGATATCAGTGGCTAGCTCTGGAAATATTCCTCTAGCCCACCAAAGGAAGAGCCAGGATAAATTGTACAGCAAGCAAGTGACAGTCACACATTCTACAATAATTAACAGCACTTCACTAAGGCTTTTCATTCCTGCCACTGATGTCATGATTGTCCGATACAGAGACTAGGGAATGAAAGCCAACAGTGGTTTTATCATAACAACACTGTGAAAAGCCACTGTAAGTATATCCCATTTTCTTCTACCACAAAAGCACAGCACAGATCTGAGCTTCACCAGTCAGCTGTGGTGCTGCTAATTCTGAAGAAGCCAAGTATCCTGGCTACTTCAATTGCAATGGGAATTTTTAGGTTGCCTTGGGGATCAAAGTGCTTCAGTCAGTACACCACCTGCTCACACATCACACATACCTGATAAACTAAATCCAGACTGGTGAAGATTCCTTACTGGGGGGGTCTGCCTGGTAGGGGACCCCCGAGTGGACCCTGCAGGAGTGCCCCCCTTAGGCGTGGTGGTCAAATCAAACACAGGCCCATCATACATGCCCCTTGGCACAGCATGCATTTCTGCCATCTGTCAGAGAGAAGAGAGGGAAATAATAGTGGCAGCAAAGTACTGGCTTCCCTAACAAGCAGCAGAAGCTTTTAAGCTTGCAGTTCATGTAAGTCCTCGCAACAGCATCTCTAGCAATTCCTTACATATCCAGAATGAACAGAAGTATAGTAGTGGTTTGTTCGTTTCCTTTATTCTCTCACAGACAGCAGAGAGATATTATAACCTACCACTGCCAGTCTCCTAAACGTGGAGGAAGCACACTAACTAGCAAGGCAAGACAAGGAAGGACATAAGTAAAAGCTCCTTGAGCAAGGAAAATATGGAGCTAGCACATTCCTCATTAGGGATCCATAAAGAGGTGCCTGCTCATGTGCAGAAGCTAGAACACCATGCTCTTTCCTGAAACCCAAGTTCATGTGGGGAAAGCCCATACATTACCATGTCACATGCCCATGTGCCTCATCGGGCTATTTTTGTGCCCCACTAGGGCCCCTAAGGTTCCATCATTCTCCAAATGATTTCTGCCCCATATCCTCTAGAAGGCCTGGGGAACCTAGACATTTTATACCCAGGAGAGGCCTTTTTAAAAAGCAGCAAGTGAATGTCTAGATGACTTCCTGGTTTTTTTAAAAAGGCAGGGGTGTGTGACTAAAATGCCCCATGGGCTCTCTAAGAGGACATCTGGGGGTAAAAAACAACAACAACAAAAAACAAAAACAAACTATTGTTGTTTTTTGTAGGGGTACAGTGGATTTCCAAGATTTCCCAGGGGAGCAATACTGTATTCTAATACCTGTCTGTTGCCAGGTCCACTGTAATTCTCCTCGCACACAAACCTCCTCTTCTCAAGCCTGACCATTGCCATGCAATGCAAAGCTCCCAGTGTTGACTTCACAGCATAGTGAGGAGCTAAGCTGCAGCAGGTCTAATCTCACAAAGGCAATATATGTATACAGTAGGCCCTTTGTATACGCAGGGGATCAGTTCTGACCTCCCTTCATATGGCAAAATAAATAAATAAATAAAATTTAAAAAATGTGGGACGTCAAGTCCCATTTGTTTCAATGGCCATGTACACCATTGTAACAAACGGGGCTTGCCATTCACGTAAGCTTAAAGCCGTGGATGGTGAGCCTGCGGATGGGGTGTACATGCTGTATTTTATATTCCAGATTTATTTTACTGTGGAAATCAAGGTGGCTGATACAACAATTGTTAATATAGCTAAAGTCAACCATTAAAAACCTTTCTAATCTAAACAGTTTAAAATATAGCTGATGGGGGACAGTGCATCACTCTCCATGAAAATTCCTTCTACAATAATCGGCTAATAGTCAAAAGGCTGTTTAAATATGGTCTTTGCTTGCCTGTGGAAGGAAAAACAAACAGGAAGCCAGCATAGCTTCGCACAGGTACCAAAACTTGGGAGAAGCCACCAAGAAGGCCACCTCCTTTGTCTTCACGAAATGAACCTGTGACAGTGGTGGGACCAAGAGCCTTCTCCCAAGAATCTCAAACCCTGGGCAGGTTCTTATGGGGAGAGACAGTCTTTCAGGTAATTGGGACTCAAACCATATAAGAAAAGGAGCTTTTGCTAAATGAGGTGGCACTGTCTGTTAATTACCCAAAGGAGTTATTCCAATCCAGGTTCATTTATTTTACCTTCCTCCTTGCTTTGATGCGCTTGTAGACATAGTCTGAGAAAGGGGTACCAGGAATGAAACGTCCTGTCCCTTGTGTCACGTGAAGGTTGCCATCCTCCAGCATTATCTTTCCCTGGCAAATGACAACCAGTGGGACTCCACGCAGCTCCATTCCTTCAAAGATGTTGTATTCAGCTACCTACAACACACATAAATCAACATACTCATTAAGTTCCAAGCACAATCCCTTTTAGGACAAAGGCTCAGCCTTGACATACAAATGCTGAAACATCACAGCACTCAAGTCTGCTAGCAAGAGCAGAAATTACGTCTTATTAAAGAATGCATCAGGCCCAGATTGTGAGAAATACCTGAACTGAGAGAGACTTTAGATCAAGGACAATAAAATAAAATATAAAGATTCAAGCCTTTTGCTAGGAACAAATGAATACTCTGACCTCAGAGTTAAGGACATGTATCATGAGTAGCTGGGATGAAAACCAAGTGTTCAAATTTTGATGACAGTTTACTCTAACTGAAATTATAGACGTGAGAAAAAACTTGTTCTCCAAATTGGAATCTCTCACCCTGACTTTAAAAAACAGAGAAAATTATGAGGTGGATAATCAACCTTTTTAACATCTGTCTTTCTAGTCAGATGATTATTTATTGCATGCTACAAGATGAAGGGGAGGCATCTAAATACAGACGTAGCATTTGACACTTTGATTTGTACATTCACATTCACAGAGGACAGTTCACTGATTCCAACATGTTAAGCTGCTATCTTCAGGCTTTGAAATAGTTACAGTATCTAATGCTTCCCTAACCAGCAAAAGACTTACCGACTGGTGGCTTTTAGCAGAGACAATTTTCACTGCATCAGGATCCCATATGACCAGGTCACTGTCTGATCCCACAGCAATTCTCCCCTTCCTTGGATACATGCTGAAGATCTTGGCAGCGTTGGTGCTTGTCACAGCAACAAACTGATTTTCATCCATCTTCCCTGTAGCCTGGAAAAGAAGACAGGACAGGCAGATTTTATGGTGCAGACACATCTATACAAGATGGTGCCTATATTAATATTTCAAGCAGCTATTAAAAGTTTCTATTTTTGAACCGAAACTTTTCCTGTTAAGAAACAATGCCTCTTCATTCTGAAGAAGTGTCTAGTCCATTATTTTTCTGAAAACAGAGTGGGAAACAAGGCCCCTTCCAAATCTGTCATTCTGTATGGCTGTTTTCTAGTCAGATCCTTGTGAAGTGGAATGGTAGCTACAGTTGCACAGATGCTGTATACATTCTGGTGAACAGTAAGGATGGAAAGAGCATTCAAAGATCTGAGGCGAAAAAAAAAATAAGAAACTGGCTTCTCAAGTGAAAACCTGACAAGGAGAATCCTCCTCAAGCCCCTTTCTCAGTATTTTCCCTGGTTTTCGAATTGACTCGAGGATTACTCTTGCCCATCCCTAGTCTCACCTATTCTCTGCCCCCACCGAGGCAGGAGGGGGGCAGCTGAGCAAGAAGAACACAGGCAGAAGATGAGGCTTCTTGCTCAGCTACCCCAATGTTACACTGGAATGGGAAGAGCTGAATCAGTCATGGAAGGCAATAGCCTTCACAGCCCAATCCTCTCTCAGCATGCCACCCACTGAAGTATGAGGTGTGTGCAAGAGTGAGTCAAAAGAGGATATAGCTTTGACAATCCTTGCTCAGATTCCTCCCCACCTACTGGCTACTATATAGCCAGGGGGACAGGAATAAGGTGAGTGGGAGAAAACTTTCTGCCCCAAGCAAACCCTCTTCAAAAAATGCAGTTTTAGAAGACATCTGACTGTGAGGAGAAAAGTGATTACAGTGTCTTATTCATACTCTCTGTGGGAATTAGTAATTTAAAACAGGACATCCTGAGTGAACAGACAAATCTAGAATTCAGGACCATTTCTTTACCACTGACAGCCACCCAGTTCCAAGTGGTAAAGTTAGAACTAACTGCAGCACAAGATGTCATACTATATCTTGTTGTTGTTCTTGTGTTCCTTCAGGTCATTTCTGACTTATGGTAACACTATCATAGGGTTTTATTGGCAAGATTTCTTCAGAAGAGGTTTTGCCATTGCCTTCCTTTGCGGCTGGGAGTGTGTGACTTGGCCAAGATCACCCAGTGGGTTTAGATGGCCAAGTGGGGAATCAAACCCTGGCCTCCAGCATCACAGTCCAACATTCAAACCACTACACCACACTGCCTCTCTCATATGATATCTATGCTTTCTAAATAATCTGTATTTTGACAACACAATCCTTAATCACTGCAATTTTGTCATTTGGAACTTGAATGAATAAGGAAAGCCCATATTACAACATATTAAACCGAAAAGCATTTTATTAAATTAATTTATATACTAAACTAGCTGCCATCTGTCTATACATTACATCTCTAGATGCTATACAAACTGCTTTTAGATACAGTTGGATTAGTTAGGCAGTAGATAGGTTTTTTCAGCCTAAGAGCCACATGCCCTTTTGGGTTACCTTCCAAGGGTCATATGTCTGGGGAATTAGGACCAAAGACACATCCACATCCCAAATTTACTCCATATGGACAGATTCATAAAGACCCATTCACTCATTTTAAAAAAGCAGCCACAAAGCAGCTTCACCATAAGCTCAGATATACCACTTCCCCCACCCCTAACCTCCATGCTTACCACTGCTTTGTCCCAAATAACTGACATGCGTTCCTCAATACCATTGGTTCCCTCTGGGATCGCTGTAAAGTTATCTTTTCCAATAGCTTTCTGTGCTGTACTGAATGTACAATGTGCACTTCCAGAGACTTGGAGGTCCCCACTGGGAAAGAGAAAAAGAAAAAGGTCAATTATCTGTTGGCCATGCTGTATGTATACAATATTTTGACATTTCATTATCTACACTCAGCAAGCAGAAATAATAGAATGAAAGAGAATTTCAACTAAAATTAGAATAAGTCTATTCAGAGGTTTAAAAAAACATACAAGTTTAAAAGTTCATGTAATGCCCACAACGCTGTTTCTTTGTCCCTGGATATTTGTACATTCGTGACTCTAGAGGGCAGCAACAAACAAAGTTACTGTAATGGCCTAATGTTCATACCAAGGATTGTGCACAGAGTTCCATGGAAACTTCCTGCTTCCTGGCGTCTGCTAGCTGCCAGGGAATCAGAGTTGAAAGGATGCATGGTAATTAAGGAAGAAAAAGAAAGATCCTTAAAGCCTTGTCTAAACATTAAGAAAGGAAACTAGAGAGATTGTTTGGCTTCCAGATGGACCTTGTGTCTAATTTTTCTGTTTCAAAGAGATGTTGAGCCGCATGGCCTCAGTCTGGGCCTCTGAACCAAAGTCCTAATCCAATGATAATCTCTATCTCCCCTTAATAATTTGGTGCCATATGTCTGGTTTACTGCACAGAGATTTGTGTCAGTCAGATTTGTTCTACTAAAAACACACATAAGCAAGCAGAAACAGACTCCTTCCAGACAAGTCTCCTGAGAGCTGTAGCCAAGAATGTATGTACAGTACTGAGTTTAAGAGAAGCAGGTGTGGTGCCTTTCCTTGCACAGAAAAGTACAGGAATCATATAAGGACATATGTATAATGTCTCACCATGTACACATAACAATATGTAACACCTGCTACTATACCATTTATGATTTTTCCCTGCTAGTCTGCTCCAATCCAACTCACATCTAGCTAAGTCAATTGCTTTCAAGTTTCCAGTGAACTCATATACAATACTTTGAAAGATACGATGTACATACCAACTAATTCCCATTTCCAGGAGCATAGCCACATTTCCCATATAGGGGAAAACCCAGTATATAATTCTTTTTTTAAAAAAAATCTAGTTTACAGCTGCCCATTCATCCAATTTTATATGCAGTTTATATGCATCCAATATACAGTTCAGTAAATATTCCTCAATGCTAAATGCTCCCTTCTCCTTGTTTTTCAAGACATGCCATTACTGAGTAAAAATCCCCATCACAGCATCACCACAGTCCTCAATTTGAAATGATGCCAAGTTACTATTTTAAATATTAATTTACAATTATGGCAATGGCAATGGCCCAGGATCCTGCAAAACAAACAAGGCAATGGATGCAGAACCTGGACACAGAAGAAATAGCCGATAGCAACTGGGACTCCCAACCTGGAATTTTGTTTAGCCAAAACTGGTTACTTCCATTCATATATTCATTCAATTTATGGTTGATTTCCATCCGGTATCTCCTACTAACCATGTGACAATCAAAGGAAGATATGCATTGCTGGCACATTAGGAATGTCTTATTAAAGCCACAGTAAGTCTTCTATTATGGTTCTCTGCCAACCCTCATATCTATAGAGATTACTGAAAAAACTGTCCTGAAAACATCCATCATCAATCCTGGTTTGCACCTTTATGACTCCAAGTATTTCATCACCTATACATATTTATATGTACTGGCAGGACCTACTATATTAAACAAGAAATCACCAATCAGTCGTGCAATCTTGTTTATGTGACTGAACACAGACATGCAGATACCATCCACAGTATGTGGAGAAAACAACCACAGATCTGTGTACATATCTCAGGAATCTGTGATCCTAACCAGAATGCTTGACCAGAAAAAGCTCGAACTTGGAACACCACATCTTTAGGAGGAACATTCTGACAGTAAGAGCTGTTCAACATTGGAACACACTCCCTCAGATTGTGGTGGGGTCTCCATGGAGGTCTGGATGGCCATCAGTCAGAGATGCTTTGATTATGATTTCCTGCTTGGCAGGAGGTTGTACTGGATGGCCCTTGTGGTCTCTTCCAACTCTACAATTCTATGATCTTCTCTTGTAATCCTGAGGGCAGGGAAAAGTCTAAATGTCTAATTAACAATTTGTAAGCCGCTCTGATAGCCTTTTGGCAGAAGAGAGGAGTATAAATAAATTATTATTATTATTATTATTATTATTAATAATAATAATAATAATAATAATAATAATAATAATAATAATAATAATAATTTTATTTATATACCGCCCTAATAATCTGGGTGGATTATTATTATTATTATTATTATTATTATTATTATCTGATTTGTTTGCATCTGGAACTGAAGTGCTACCTCTTTTAAGTACTTTGGGGAAAAGAGAACATTTCTGAATCCATAGAATTAAGACCTTAACATCACCTGATCTCAGCCCAGATGATAGTACTTAACATCGTCATCTGTTGTCAACATTCTTAACTGCCACCACTTTGAATACAGTTCACTTTTAGTTTGAGCAAAGAAGGTACAGTGGACTCTTGCCTTACGCGGGGGATCCGTTCCGGACCCTCCCACGTAAGGCGAATTCCACCTATGCTCGAGCCCCATTCATTTTAATGGGGCTCATGCGCATGGTGGCACGGCGGCACGCATGCGCCATGGGCACACATGCCATCGGCACATGTTCTATTCATCTGAATGGGATGCACCGCCCCTTGCTCCCTGCGGCTTAAGCACGTGTGCTCAAAGTCGCATATAGCGAGCCCGCGTATAATACGGATGCGCTGTAGAAGCCAAAAATCTTTGTCAATAATAATTTGAAAATAGTCAGTCCACCAAATACACATTTTCAGTGATTAACTCTGTCCTTCTGGAATGCAGAACTAACTTGTCAGAAGAAGTGTTTTTGTTTTTAAATTACAGATAGATAGAAGGATATACATCCTACCAGTGGCAACCCCTGGGCTGCAAGCATCTTATTAGTCAGCTCTTGTTAAGAATGGGTTTGAGAGGCAGCAGGTTTCCCCATTTTTGTCATTACCAACCTTGCCAGTAAAGAGTTGATGTAATCAGGGGTTGTTGGATCTGGACTCAGAGGAGGGGAAGTCACAAATGCAGCAGCCTTTGCCCAATTTTTGCTCCAGTAATGTGTTCCATCTGTTCCAAGACTGGCTGTAATTGGCTCACCAAACACTACATTACCTGGTGGTGGAGGAGAAAAACATAGCAGACATTGAGGACCAGGATAAGACAGAAAGACAAACAAATGGGTTCTAGAACAGATAGAGCCAGAAATCTCCCTGAAAGCCAAGATGACAAAACTGAGGCTGTCATACAGTATTTCGGAGACATCATGAGAAGGCACAACTCACTGGAAAAAAACAACAGTGTTAGGAAAGGTGGAGGGAAGTAGAAAGAGGGGAAGGTTACATGCTAGGTGGATGGACTCTATTAAGGAGGTCATGGGTATGACTTTGCAGGGACTAAGCAGAACAGGGGAGGAGAGGGAGTCTGGGAGATATCTCATCTATAGGGATGCCACGGGTTGAGATCCACTTGAAGGTGGTTAATAACAACAACAAATAAGATAAAAAAACTTGAGGGCAGGAAGCAGGGCCTGTTTGGCATGTACTATAGATACTTATGTATAAGTCAAGAAATTTTAGTTAAAAAATTGACCCAAAAATCTGAGTCGACTTATCCACGAGTCAATGTAAACACTGTACTTTAACTCTCATAAAAATAGAAACCATCCCCTGGTGAAATGCCAGAGTGCAATCTTCCTGGAAACACTAACGTTCCTCTATTGTTTCATCTATCTGTCCTTCAGTGTCAACACAAACAGTTATGCCTCCTGCAATTTTGTAAGTTCTTTGGCATTGTTTTCCCTTGCTTCATCCTTTAGATCCTTTGTTACATGAACCTAACTACTCTCGACTTATCCATGGGTCAGATCTAAATCCATCGTTTTGGCCCCTAAACCTGCCTTCGAGTTATACATGAGATCGACTTATAGTCGAGTATATACAGTAGTTCTTTCTTTTTCTTTTTTGGCAGCAGTTATATATTTATAATGCCTGATCTGGCTCTTCTGTTCTAGAATATGGCAGGCCAATATCTAACAGAACTGGCTACAGATTACACCCATCACCTGGGCTTCAAAGAACTGCATTAGCTTATAGGCACAAATCAAATGAACCTTAAAGTTTTAAATGGGCTGGGACACAATCTACCTTATAAGAATGCCTCCCACTGTATACTAATTCAAGTGCTGGACTAGAATCAATGTCAAAGCTTCAAATACCTATGCAGTGACTAGCCCAAAGTGAACCCGTGAGCTTCACTGCCATCTTAATTTACCTCACAGGAATGTTGTGATGGTTACTGCTTAAAGGTTGTTTGCTTCAGCAATCTCATATAGAAAGGTGAGCAGGTGGCGTAAACAAACAGGGCCTCTCTGGAATTCACTTTCCACCAGCCTCCTCCTTAGAACTTTATATGGGAGGGGTTAGAGAAAACTACTTGTTTAGGTATACCAGCTAATGTTTAGCTGGGATTTTATTTATGCTGTTCCATTGTTCTTCTCTCTGTGCGTATAAGTCCTTTTGATGAAATGTTTGGGGCCTTAAACTGATATCTGTAAGTTACAAATAGAAACAAAACTTGGAAAGGCAAGGTAATTTAAGACATTAAGGAATGGTTGCTCACCTTTTTTCCTGGCTTGTGAAATTAGGTCAGCAGCACTTTTGCTCATCACTTTGGTCACATACAAGGGGCAGTTGGTCTGGCTGGCAATGGTAATAGCACGGAAAACAGCTTCAGCTTCCAGCTAAAAAACAGAAAAGGAACTGTGAGTTTACAAAACATTCAGAAAGTATAAATAACCTCACATGACACAATGTATTCCACTTCAGTAAGTGGCCTTTCTCAGAGAAGGCAATCAAGCCTTCCAAACAGCAGAAGCAATAAAACATAAAGACATAAATCCTATTGTTAGTCTCAACTAGAGGAGAGTCAGTGAATTTGTTGGCTATACTTGCATATTGCATATTGGCTAATTCAGCAATTATGACAGCAGCACCCCTACACTGGCTCTCTATATATCCCTGCAAGCCTAGCAATTTCATATTCACAGCAATTTCATATCCTCTGAAATTTCAATTTCATAGAGTTGGAAGAGACCACAATGGCCATCCAGTCCAACCCCCTGCAATGCAGGAACTCTTAATCAAAGCATACCCAGCATATGGCCATCCAGCCTCTGTTTAAAGACCTCAAAGGAAGTAGACCGAGGAAGTGTGTTCCACTGTCAAACAGCTCTTACTGTCAGGAAGTTCCTCCTAATGTTGAGGCGGAATATCTTTTCATGTAGCTTGCAAACATTGTTCTGGGTCATGTTCTCTGGAGCAGCAGAAAACAAGCTTGCTCCCTCCTCAATTATGACATCCCTTCAAATATTTAAAGAGGGCTATCATATCACCTCTTAACCTTCTCTTCCCCAGGCTAAACATCCCCAGTTCCCTAAGGTGTTCCTCATAGGGCATGGTTTCCAGACCCTTTACCATTTTAGTCACCCTCGAGAGGGTAAGTTTGACATCTCAGTGACATGTTTAAACTTGTGGAAAAAAGAGCAAGGAATTAAGAGATAGACTGCATAGGCTAAGGATAGTCATGGAGAAGTGACTTTATACACTTTCCCATCCTGAAAGCGCTCTTAGCATATGTCCTAACTGTCGTGGTATGCACCCCTACACAATTAATCAAGCTAACTGAGCCACAATGCTTGGGGAGCCACCTGTGTCCATTTCTGAGACACCTAGATCTCACCTACTAAACACTGTAAACCAAAGCCAAAATGTTTATGAGTCTGTACATAACCGGATACACCCAAAGAACACTTGACTGAATTAGAAGTTGGCACCTACCATGAAGATTCTTGGATTGCAGAAGGAACAATCCACTCATTCATGGGTTACGAGTAATCCACTCACTCCTGCATTGGCTGGCTCATGGGGAACAACCCTTGAGAGAGTGGATTGCTCCTTCATGCCATCCAGGGAATGTTCAGCTTCTATGCATTAATTATGGACCGGAACAGACCAGCAGCTTCAGCTGGCTTCAAGCTGGCTTGGGGGCATGGTGTTTACACGCATCATGCCGCCAAGTCTCCTGGAAGTCACACCAGCATTTAATAATAATAATTTGTTTTATTTATATACCGCTATTCCAAAGATCATAGCGGTGAACAGCAAGTAAGCTAATTAGCAAGTATTTACATGCAGGGTGGCTTGGGGGCATTGTGTTTAGATGCCACACGCCCCAAACCTCGCAAAAAGCTGGCTCCAGAGGCAAAGGGACAGCTTTTTTCAACCCCAAATAGGAGCTGATGTTTCCGCTCCTATTTGGGGCTCCTATTTGGGGCGGAAACTGGCTGGATTGGGGCCACACGCCTGTTTGCTATGGCCTTAATCCAGCCAATTGTGGCAGCTCCAAGCCATCCCATCGAGGGCTATCTGTTTGGCCCCTAAAATGCTTGGATGTTAGGAGAATTATCCAATTAAATAATATTTGATGGATTCAGTTATATTTACATACATTTATTATCTAATCTCCTGTACAGGTACTTTAATGAGATATAACAGCATGGCTTAATTTTCAATTCAAGGAAATGTATTAATTTAATTGCAAATGTAAGGAAAGGCATTCTCACTCATTGGCCAGAATTCTGTTAGGAACGTAAGCATGCATAAGTCATGTTGTGCATGCAAGCCTAAAAAGTCACCATTGCACAATGGACATATTTTACTGATAGTGGCTGAAGCAGAGATGGTCAGAGATGTTAATCTGTGTCTTCTCTTTGGAAAATGAGCATTGTGGATTATGTGCTGCAGCCATGCACCCTATGCTTTGCATTGTGGTTGTCAGGAATTGACATATATTTTGCAATGTTGCTATTCTTATTGTGGGTTATTTAGTGCTCACATAAAATATCTCTGTTTAAACTATGCTAAGGGGACGTTTGATTAATGCCTCTATTGAGTATTACACTACTGAGAAATGTACTAACACATTAAGATTCCCCCCCTTCCTAGGGTTGTCATAATTGTCCACTAAACCCCGGGACAAAATGTAGGACAAAATCTAGACCAAACTGTAGGACAACTCAGCCCAAAATGTAGGACATTGGTCCTCCATTTTTCTTAAATGTCCTACATTTTGGGCTGAGTTTTGTCCTGCAGTTGTCCTACAGTTTGTCCTACATTTTGTCCCGGGTTTTAGTGGACAATTGTGGCAACCCTCCCCCTCCCCACATACCTGCATGTTCTCAACTTTCAGATCCACTCTTAAGTAAACCATTCTCAACTAAAGCTTTTCCTAATATACTGATTAAAAGCAAGAAGCCTTCAATATGTTTGAAATAACTAGAAGTCCTAGGATGGGTGAACAGGGGAAGTTGCAGTTTGCTATTTGTTTAGAATATGTTTCTGTCCTGGTTAAGAGGACATTCCCCCCTTCCTGTGATTCTGTTGGTCACTTTTGCCTTGCATGATATCAGGAGCTTGTAATTCATTGTTAGCACTTTCAACACTTCATCAAGTGAGATATCTTTGGAGCATTACATCACCCCACTATTCAGCCTGACATCATCCTCAAATATCTTATGACTGCCAAAGAGTTGATTAGAACAGCTTGAATACTGAAATTTTCAAGAGAGGAGTAAAAATACAACAGTGTCCTGAAAAGACACTGAAAAGACTTATGAAGAGACCCTGTACCAAAGAAACTATAAACCATAAGTAAATTTTGGCTCCAGCAGCAGTCTCTGGGGAATATAGTTTTGCCTCTAAGTGTTTAGATAATAATAAAAGAAACTGTGTAAAATAGTGCAAAAATATGGTGCAATGCAGATCAAGTCTTGCAGCCCTAAAGAAAGGAAAGTTCAGATGTGCGCCCTTTTTGCCTAAGCTTTGTGGAAAAATGCATTAAGCTTATGTACCACAGAGATTCCCCTGTATTATTTTTTAATAACATACAACACATGGGTTTAAACATGGGTTTAGATTTCCTTGGATTATGTAGTAGATTTCCCACATGCTTTGTGCAACATTGGTGACCAAAGGGGCATGTTTTCCACATGACTGAAAATTTACAGCAATGATTGTTAATCATACCACCCATGCCACCGGCAGGCACACTTAGGAAATCATGTGTGTTGCTAACACAATTCCCTCCACAGACAGGTCTGAGTCACAAGCAGCAAACTACACATACAATGTAGCAACAGTAACAGCACTATCCAGACCTGGAACAACTGCCTGGGTAAACAATTTATATAAGTTTCATTGTCATTCATTCTCCTTTCTCTATAAAATCCTCAAATGGCTAGAAAAGCATAGCAAGAAGAGGAAATGTGTAATACTCTACAATGATTACTGGAACTAAATTTCTTCCAAAACCAGTGGCAGAAACATGTTAACATTTAACACAATCAGCAGACTCCTATTTAATGACAATTACAGTGATGAAAATATTACATAAAAAAGGTAACTCTTACAATTTCTGCTCCTGGTGGGTACAGATTTATAACTGCTAGCTGTATGTAGCCATTTCCACTTCTCTTACTGCTGCAGAACCAAAGTTGCCAGTATTGACTGTAGTATTATGGGAATTTAAGGGAGCTGGTTGAAAAAAAAATCTGACTACTGCAGAAAGGTGCTTTTTAAAATTAACATTAAATTATAATGTATTTAGATTAACAGGCCAGATAAAAAAGAGCAGAGATACTAATATTAGATGGACTCCAATTAGCAACTTGACAGCAACTCATGATTAAGAAACCCTTTATTCCCATGTGAAGTTGAACTCTCTGAAGATGCCAGCCACAGATGCTGGCGAAATGTTAGGAAGAAACTCTTTTCGAACATGGACACATAGCCTGAAAAACCCACAAAACCCCCCCTTTTATTCACACTTTAAATGTTGTAGATGCCTTGACTTTATTACATATAAATTAGAAACTGGCAGTATTCTGGTCAACTTTATTGCAATCAAATGAAGTTTTAATTACCCCAGTTATCAGTACTTGTTTCTCTAAACCAAACTTTGTTTAAGTGAGGGTAAAATTTTTAGGAACAGAATCTGCACCATGGGTTTCTTCTGGAACTGGTTTAGGTTCATACTGGGAACCTGCACCATTACACCTTGTGTTGGAAGATCTAAAAAGTAGTGTATATAATAACATGGAATGTCTAAAGACCTCCCAAACAGCACTTGAAACAGAACCAGTAATACTTTACCTCTTCTGGCCTACTCAGCACATGGCCCTCTGGACCAGTTATTCCCATCTCCAACATTCTAGTTTGCTCCTAAGAATATAAACACAATTAACACTGAGAGTTGGATTAGACGTTTATGAATGGAGCCAACTAGGATCTAATCTGTTTTCTCCTCTACTCCACTGTCCCTGCTCTCTTCTCCTTTAGTTTTCTTCAAAATAACCAGTTAAAAATGTGGCTGATTGTTAATTCAGGGCAGGGGAAGATCCAGGAAAAAGATGGAATTGTAATTATACAACGTAGTAATGCTATATACAGCTAAGACTGTCAATTGATTTCTTTTTTGTTAACCTCTGCATGCATTTACAAAACCATGTATGGTATGGAACATATAACAATGGTAAAGCAAGAGGCTTCTAGAATTAGTGTTCCAAAAATTTATTATCAGAAGAATTTAGGTTGGTCAAATTAAAGCATCTGTGCTGAGTACATCTCCAAGTTTCAGTTTCTGCTCGGTGACTGTTCCACTGATTAATTTAAAGGCATAAAACAATAAGACAGTATTTCCTGAGGAAGACCCTGTGGTCGTTAACTGGTGAGAACAGCAGCTGAACTTGATCAGGTATTTGCAATCTCTTCTCTGCTGGGATCTAAGCACCCACAAATCCAAAAAATCTGCCAGAAAACTTGCATTATGTGGCAAAAAACCAATCTTCCTCTGGGATATATCCTCACATTATTTTGCTTACACCCTGTGCTGTGGTCACACAAAAAGGAAAACATCACCTGTGCAATGATATCCCCATTCTCAGCATGAACTTGAGCTACTGCACCGAGATCTCCCAAGAAACTAAATATCTCATACAGCTGAAAAAGAGAATATAATAATAAAGGCATCATCAGACACATCAATACAGAAATGCAATGAGAGGGGGGGGGGATAGTCAGAAAGGGGCGCTGGATTTCCATACTAAAATACTACTTGATTAATATTATGATTCCTAATTATATTGTTACCTCATAATCAGGTGTCATAGAAGATGTCAAAAATATTTGAACAAGATGCTTTAATAAACTGGATTTGTACTGTATAAGATTATAGTAAGACTGAATATTGTCTTGGAGTAAATTGTTGGATTCTCAGGCAGGCTTTAAAACTTGTTCATCACACTCAACACTGGTACTTTCGGCTCAGCTCCTCTCTTTTGCTTCGTGAATTGCATTTTAAAGAAACATTTATTTATAAATATATTCATGTGTTACTCTATTTACTATGTGCCCTTCCTTTGAAAAAAATTACAGCTACTTATACCATACATTTAAATAGCAAAATAGGATTACAAAATTATGAACACAAATTAGCAAAATTCACCTCATACGAGTAAACAATTTGTTTTGACAATGAGGTCAGGATCATCTGGCACACCATTTTAAAGCATTCCTCTGCAATTATGAGAGCTAAAAGTGTGCTAATTGAATATTTGATTTTAAGCAGAGTTAATGCAGACAGGAAATAGCCTTAAGGGCTCTAGATGGCCTATGTTTTCACATCTTTACTAAGAGACTAAAAAGCTAAAGTTTCCATCATGAAAACATATCAGACTACTAAGCTATACATTCATTTTTTTGTATTAGTCATAGTCTTCTTGACAACATGATGTTAACCTGCCCATGGTTCTTCCTCTTCCTCAGCTGATTCAGTTTTAGTATGTTTCACCACTATTAAGTTATTGCCTTCTATTCAAGTGGACTTTCTACTATGATACTGAACTCTATTAACACCAGTTCTCTCTCATTTAAAGTTCCCTCTAAAAACTTGTTTATTGCTATCACTACATAAGGAGGTCTGTGAAAGATGCATAGACTTCCCCCACAGCCAATAATTAAAATGGAACGTGCTCTTCAAGACTGAACAAGCCTCCCAAGGTTCAGTCCAATCATTTCACTGCGAGGCTGTAACCTCTAGGAAACATACAACCAAACATGACAATAAAAACTGCCAGAGCAGACACCCGCTCCCCCACCGCCTGATCTAATGCAAGCAAATGCAGAGCTAACTGGGCATCTAATTTTCACACATTCTAAGCCTTTGTGGGCTACACTTACCTCCTGCTTTAGAACCAGAGATACCGTAACTGAAAAGTCACTTTTGGCTTCAGGCCCAATACAGGTGAGGCAGATGGGTGGAGAAGAGACTTAAAATGCCCTATCATGCCCCTGATGACATCAAAGGGTATGGCTGGTCATTTTTTAGGCCAAAAAACATTGCACCATGAGAAGGGTCCTGCATGGGAGTAGCACAGGAACATTCCATGGGTCATATAATTCCCTTCCAAGTTCAGAAGACACAGGCAACAGGCATCTCCGGTTTGTCCCCATTATTTTGTCCTTTCGGTGAACTGACTCAGAGAATGGTGTTTCCATTAACATCCTATTGGGCTCTTCTTTTATTATGCTCACAGTTTCACATGGGGCCACCAAGGTAACTCAGAATCACAAATTAAAACACAATATTAATCCATTTTCACTTCAAATTAATTATTAACATTAATTATAGATCCAGCCCTATAAAGGAATAATGATGATACTGTACATAGACAGTACAAGAGAAGAATATAGTTCTTACCTCTGTATTTGACATCTGGTATAAATCCTTATAGGCCATGTAAACCATGAAAGAATTAACTCCTAAAGGATTGAAAGGTGACATAAGAGAAGTTGACAATTCTACTTCAACTTCATCCCATTCTAAATGAACATGTCCACAAGAATTATGAAAAATTAACACAAGTGTAGTGGAATGAAAATCCTTGGCAAGAACTAACAGCAAAATAAACCTTTCTGTTTGTTGTCATATCAAGCTACTTCTTGACAATAGCATAGATATCTAGCCAAGGTTCCACAGAACCTTCTAGCCATGCAGAATCAGTCAAGCCTTGAACTTCATATAAGCACATTCCTGCTCTTGCACATAATCCTAAATTACTGTTAGTGTCATGTGGAAACTCACCCAGTCAATCACATACTGAAACGTACAAGACAGCTCAGATAACCAGAAGACTTAACTTCAAATAAAATAAATACTTATTTGGCTTGGGGGGGGCATGCTTTATAATACTGCTTGCTGAAATCTAATAAAGACAAACAGGACCCTCTGAATTATAAGAATGCAATAGTCTGGAAAAAACATGCAATAGGCAACTGGAAAAGTTAACCAATGTATGCATTTACAATACTATATAGTTTCCTAAATTTTAAATATCATTAACATATAACATCTAGCTTGTGAAACATGTGTCTACACAGAGGAGCCCTGGTGGTACAGTAGTTAAATGCTGGTACTGCAGCCACTCACAGCCACAAGGTTGTGAGTTTGATCCCAGGCAGGGCTCCAGGGTCCACACAGCCTTGCATGCTTCCATAGGTTGCTAAACTGAGTACCCAGCTTGTTGGGGGCAATTAGCTTATACATTGTAAACAACTTAGGGAATGTTAGTTCACTGATAAGCAGTATAGAAATATACAGTGGGCCCTTTGTATACGCAGGATATCCGTTCTGACCCCCCCTTGCGTATAGCAAAAAACATGGGACTGCAAGTCCCGTTCGTTTTAATGGCCCCGTGCTCCTGTCCACAGCACAGCACACGCACGATTGTATCATCCGGGGCTTTCCATACATGTACACTTAAAGCCATGAAGGTCAAGCCCGTGCATGGTGTGCGTGCGCTGTACTTGCTATTGCTACAGAGAAAGGCTGTGTCTACAGAGGAAATGTTCCCACCCTGTTCCTGCAGTGATCTGTTTAGATGACACACGGGGCCTAAATGAAAACAAAAACAAAAACAAAAACAGGCCACTTTGCACTCCAGGGTGATTCTCTGGAGTGAAAAAGAGTCCTCATTTGGTCTGAAACAGACCAGAAGCCCTGGTGGCGCAGTGGTTAAATGCCTGTACTGCAGCCATTCACTCAAAACCACAAGGTTGTGAGTTCAAGACCAGCAAAAGGGCCCAAGCTCGACTCAGGCTTGCATCCTTCCGAGGTCACTAAAATGAGTACCCAGACTGTTGGGGGCAAATTAGCTTACTTGCTAATTAGCTTACTTGCTGTTCACAGCTAGGATCTTTGGAATAGCGGTATATAAATAAATAAATAAACAAACAAATTAAATTATCAGAGAAACCTAAGGATGTGGACTGCACATTGGTGTAGGATTGTGAGGAGAAGCATTGTTGGGCAGGCAGAAGAGGTCAGGAGGAGACACCCTGGGCTAGGTGAGCCACTGGCCTCTTCCAGCCCGGAAAATCCAACTCCTGTCACAGCACTGTCACTTTCAAGTCCACCTGGTTACTCCAGCACACATTGCATTTTAATGGGACCAGGGCCAGAATGGGAGTGGGCTGCCAGTATCAGCCTGTTATGCGTGTGGGTTGTGCGGACAGCTCGTTCTCTCGGGAAGCTGGAAGCCTGAAGGTTATGTGGACATGATCTAAGTTCACTTTTTTTTGTTTTCATTTTTGTTGTTGAAAATAACATTCACTGACATTGCAGCTATGTCTTATAGAAATGAGAATAAATGTTCATATGTCTTTGGGCAGACAGTTGAGATGTACAGAATATTACTTTTGTATCCATTACAAAGAACTGAACACTCTTTAAAACAAACTGGCCTCATTTTAGTCTATGAACACTTACAAGTGTGGTTGCAAAAAAGTATCTAGTATACAATCACAGGTTATATAAATAGGGAACAGGCAGAACAGAAATAAGTTATAGCCAGGACATATTGTGCAGGTGAGACATGTATCTCCAAAAAAAAAAAAGGGGGGGGGAGAGAATAAAAATTGTGATTGGAGCAGATAACACTGAGTGCATCACACTTCGTACACTTATAGGGTATGCAATGAAGAGGGACTCTGATTATGACAAACCTTTTTCTTTGATGAGTGTCTGCACTTCCTGCTTCACACTGTCATTCCAATGGGTGATGTCCACATGCAGGGAATAGTCACAGCAAGCCTTCCCATCACCCCACTCTCTCCACTTTTCATATGCTTCTATCAGGCTGGACTCTGGCTCAGGTACAACATGGTCAACTGTGGGAAGGAAAGCAGTAAGGTGTAGCAAAGAATTATGCCCTTCCCTCTTGTCTGGAGATGATTTTTTTTGCAAGTAGGTACTGTATTCAATATCCTAAGAACCACTGTCCTCACACTCCATGTCAAATTCTAGACATCATACAATAGATGTATCTTTAGGGTTACCATATCCCGGCGGGGGGCGGGACTTTCACGCTTTTGGACCATTGTGCACGGTCCCGCCACGGTTCCGCCTTTGTCCCGGGCGCCCCTCCGGGTTTTGTGAGGGCGCCGCCGCTGCGGCGCCTTTACCTTGCTTGCTCCCTCTTGTCCGCCGCCACCGCTACCGCCAAGCAAGCCGCCAGAGCCCCGCGCGGGCAAAGAAGCCCAAGCCAGGGCCGCCGCCGACGCTGCGCAAGCCTGCAGAGCTCCGCGCGGCCGCGCGGGCAAAGAGGCCCAAGCCAGGGCCACTGCCGACCCGCCGCCGCCGCGCAAGCCGCCAGAGCCCCGCGCGAGCGCGCGGGCAACGAGGCCCAAGCCAGGGCCAACGACCCGCCGCCACGGCCGCGCAAGCCCCCAGAGCTCCGCGCGAGCGCGCGGGCATGGAGGCCCAAGCAAGGGCCTCCGCCGCCGCGCAAGCCTCCACAGCTCTGCACGAGCAAGGAGGGGCAAGCGAGGGCCGCCGCCGCGCAAGCCCCCAGAGCGCGCAGAGCTCACTTGGAGGCTGGAGCTCCGTTCTGGCAGGGGGGGCTTTTCCAGGTCTCTGCCCCCATTGTCTGCCCAGATCATAGAGGAGGAGCTCTCCTCTGTTTGCTCCCCGGCCGGCGAGGAACTGAGGTGCTCCAGGCAAGTGGTGATTATTATTATTATTATTAGCACCCAAAACCTAGCTCTGTGACGTCAGTTTGCAAAAGGGCCTTCCATGATTATTGTTATTATTATTATTATTATTATTAGTCAAAGACCTAGCTGTGTGAGTCTAGACAGGGCTGCCCAGCAGATGGTCAGGCCTGGTTGTGGCCCAGGGGACTGGTCACCCTGCAAGAAGTGTATTGGGGAGAAATCTGTGTGTGTGGATTATGGTTGTTTATATAACTTGATGGCTGTGGTGTGTCTGTGTTGTTGCATGCTTTCCAGTTGTTCAGGACTCATATCACACTCTCCTAGCCTCACAGAAATGGGGATTCAAAAATGGGTTTTTTCTTGGCAAGATTTCTCTTTGCCATCTTTCTGTGAGGCTGAGACAGTGTGACATGCCCAAGGTCACCCTCTGGATTTCATAGCTGAGTTTGCATTCAAACCCTGATCTCCAGAGTCATGCAACTGCAATATGTAAGAGGCTATGTTAATAATAGCCATGTTAAATGATAAACCATGTTAAGTGTTAAACCCAAAGGGTCTGGTTATGGAAGCAACTGCAATATGTAAGAGGCTATGTTAATAATAGCCATGTTAAGTGTTAAACCCAAAGGGTCTGGTTATGCAATAAGCCTCTGAAGAGGCCATGTTAAATAAAGCCATGTGAAATGCCCAAATGTGTGTCGTGTGTTTTGGAATGGAGGGGGGAGGTTTGGCCAGAAAGGGAAGTACATTTCTGCCATCTATCTAGGAATATTGCCAAAATGTCCTCCATTTTGCTCATGTCTAAAAAACATGCATTTATATTAACATTTTTTTTAAAAACAGCAATTTTTTCGCGTGTCCTCCATTTTTCAAAAAGGTGTCCTCCATTTGAAAAATATTGTCCTACTTTGTCCTACATTTGTCCCAGTTTGGAGGTCGTGACTTATGGCAACCCTAATCTTTACCCATTCTTGGCTACTCTCATGAAGCAGATAGTTTTTCTCTACCACTCCACAGGACATAATAATTAACGCAGTATGAATCAAAGAATATGGTATTGAGAACCCCAGAAATCAGCGAACTACTGTAAACTCTCATGCCTCAACCAATCTCTAATTTGAAGAACTGCTTTTACTTCCAAAGAACAAATGCTGCGTTATTTTAATGATTTTTTTTTTGTAATGGGGAACATTATAAAAAGAACTGAGAAAGAATATTTAAGTGGGTGCAGTGGATTTGTTGAGCAAGTTACTTAAAGGAAAGGAAATGGAGAAAGGAGAAGCATAGTACAGGCCTCATAGTGTGCAACACTTTTGAACTATGAACAGAAACTATTCCAGCATTTTCATCTCAAGAGCATTTGCTATATTTTAGAGTCCCTATGCTGCACGTGAACCAAAATAGCATGTCGCATCTTACTGACTGCCATTGTTCAAATATGACTAAAGTGCATTTACAGGAGAAAGATGAACAAACTAAAGGCAGTGTGGATTAATAGCTTCTGGCATTGCACCAGGTGCTTTTAGCAGTCTTGCTGAAAAGTGAACAGGAAGTAGCAAGTTCCAGCATCTCTGTCTCTCAGTACCACTCATTACAAAAAGAATGTGCATCTTCCTAAAATGTAGCCTAATGTACCTTTTTATTGCCCCTGATGTAATCCTCAGTTTCTACTGCAGTCTTTTTATGTGGCAGATACTGCAGTTCCTGCAACTAACAATAGAATGAAGGAGCAGGAAGGAAACCAAAGTTTTCAGCTAAGTTCATTCATACCTGCAAGACACATGTGGCTCAATAAGCTGTAAGAACTGCAGCAGCACCAAGCTGTGAACCTGAGCACGCCTGTGGAAGAATCTGTTACATTTTCATTTATTCTTTTTTGCTTCCAAGATATGCTGGAAGTTCATTTTGTTTCTTTTGCAAGACATATTTGGGCAAGCAGCCCTGTTTTTTTTTTTAAAGCACATTTTTACCTCCTAAATTGTCCAAAGAATCTTTGAACAAGAGCTGAAATCATTTATTTTAAGCCATGTAAGACTTACGTCTAAGATTTAAGTTTTGTCTCCTAAGTAAGTGTTACCTTCATGTTTCCAATATAAAAATAAAATTTGCTAAATAAAATTCAATGATAATATAATTATCATGTTAAGCCATGTTTGTTCCACAAAGCCTTTACACCTTTGTGGATAAGTTCCCCCCTAGAAAGAGTAACTTTTTCATGGATGTTCCAAAACAAATGCGATCCAACTTGGGGTTTTATTGCAGATTATCTGTAATACCTACTAACTTCAAATTATTTCCATGTAGTTCAGTCACTCCGATGCCCACATTAATAATGTTTCCAAGCCTTTTTAATGACAATAATATAAAACAGACATGGTGCTGCTATAAACCACTATAAATATAACATGTGGGACAACTTACCAAATTTTCTACTAAGAACCATTCAAGGAAATATGCTTCCCACCTGTAGAAGGCTAATCCTAATGTACCTAGCATTGGCATAGTTATATCCAGCTCCACAGTATGCACCAGAAGCTTGTCATTATAAATTAAGAAAGACATAAAAAAGATGGTTTTCAAAGTAAAAAACAACAACAATAAACAAGGTAATTCAGACAACACATTACCCAGCACCATACTATCTCAAAATATGAGCACAGTAATGTGGCTTTCTTGTACCCAAATTTCCACCCCATGTAAACTGTACAGAATCCTAATAGCCACCCTGCTTCATACACACCATCTTCACTAATGCTAAGGAACAGCTGAAATGAAATATAGGTTATGACAGTATCAACATTTACAAGCAGCAGATCTGCACTGCATTCTTATATATAGTCTAGTCTTTAGGAGAGCAAAGGGCCTGAACAGACAGGCTAAAATAAAGCTGCTTCGGGTCACTTTGGAGGTATGCTGTTTAAATGACACACGTATCTTAAGAGGCCAGAAGCTGCGCCAAAGCTGCGCTGTAGTCCTTAGGACAGGAGCATGGCTTTGGTGAGGCTTCCAGCCGTATGCAGCATTTAAACAGCATACTTCCAAAGTGACCCAAAGCAGCTTTATTTTGGTCTGTCTGTTCGGGCCCAAAGTCTCCCATTTAATTAGCTGAAGGTGATACACATGGGTCAAATAAAGTGGTTTCAAACCTCTTTGAAGGCGGGGCATTTAGATGATGCACGCCTCTAAAGCAGATGGAAACCGGATTGAAGCCAAGCTCCAGGGCAAAAAACTGGAGCAAAAAGAACCTGGGATATTCTAATTTAGTACAGAAAATGTGCACCTTCAATCTTGCATATAAACTCCACAATGCCAGAGCAGTTCTGAAGGTGCAATCCATCCTAATCCTAACCCTAAAGCTGGATATAAATGCACTGGTACAGGTGCAAATTAAAAAATGACAGAGCTGCCATACTCAAGTGATCAGGGCAGCAATACAAAAAAGGAAAAACGTGACACCTCCAATGGATATAAGTACAACATACACAAACCAGACAGTCCAAGAAGGGGCATGGGGTGAAGAGGGTGAAGGAGGCATGTAGGAGGGGTCTCCATGATTATGCTTTGCCAGTGTTTTACTGGGCACACAAATGTTCCAATGCCCTGTACTGGTGAAGGATCACAAGTGTGGCTGTGTGGCTGATCTAGGCAGCTTAATCCTAAATTAGTGTTAGTGTCATGTGGAAACTCACCCAGTCAATCACACACTCAAATATACAAGAAGTTAACCAGAATACTTAACTTCAAATAGCAAAAACACTTATTTGGCTTGGGCGCACGCTTTATAATACTAACACTAATTTAGGCAGTAGGTAGTCACTAGCGGTGTGTTTGTGCTCACAGATGGTGGGGAGGTGACAAAAAAAATTACCCAGTGGTGCTCCTTGATGCTGCACCATGTGGTCGGGCCATGCACATTTCGGTCGCCTTAGGAGCAGCTGGTGCAGACAGTAGGGTTTCAAAACGCTTTCAAAAAAAAGCAGGTTCGAGCCGCTTTTTCCTGCTTGTCTGTACCGTCCCTTAGTCCCAGGTATGCCAAATATGTAAAACTTCACTTGTCAATGATTCCTGAGATCTTGCACTGGGAGACATATATGGAGCATGAAGTTATTTCTCCATAGTTACATCTCATAGTGCCATCTCCAAAAACTCATCTAGTAGACAGCACAGCTCTCTGCAACATGGCTGCTTCCATTTTGTCAAAGAGCAACAGAATGAGCAGGGACACACCCAGTTACAGTATTTTCCTGTAGCTGTATGTGCTGCAACAGGCATCTACAAGGATCCCCAGAGGCCTTTGGAAAGTCTTTGCAAATAACAATCTTGAAATGCATCCACCTGCAAGAAAACAGCTGCTAATAAATAAATAAATGTTACAAATGCCTCTGGGCCCAAGGGGACATTTTCAGCATGTTTCGGGGTTCGAAAAAGGTCTCTAATGGGACTAAATTGCAAAAATTGTTTTTGATCCCTGGGGGCCTAGGGAGCATCCAAACATGGTGGAAATGTCCTGCACACCCCAGAGAGTGCATCTGGGAGCATTCTGGAGCAAAATAAATATTGCACAAAAACTATTTTGACTCCTAGGGGTCCAGAAAAATGCCCCTGGGAGACCACTTATAGCCCGTAGGCCACACCTTGTCTGACATATATGACATATAAGTCTGAATTATAATAATAAAAAAATAAAATAAAAGCTTTATTTATATACCGCCCTTCTACAAAATCAGGGTGGTGTACAACATTTCACAAATATTATGAATTATGAAGGGGGCACTGTATTTTTGGATGACAGGTGTTCCATCAAAAGCTAATCCTAATGAGGAAGTAGTGCTATAAAACCACAATTCTCCCCTTAATAAGCAACCACCACTTGAGTAAAAGGCACAGCTAGAGATTGCAAGCTTTCAGAACTTAGAAAAATGCAGAGGTAGGACTACAGCAGTAGTGAACAAGTGGAAAAACTGCTAATATTAGGATGCTTTTTTTTAAACCAGAGAGAACTTCTCTAGGCATTTCTAGATCCTCCAGTGCAATTCTACAGTCAACCTCTGCAGGATGGTTGTAAGGATAGCAAGAATATATTTTTCAGTCATGAACAAAGCACTAGTGGAGAAGGTAAATAATCAACCCTGCAAATACTTAACCTACACATTGGAGGGATGACTGTACTACAAACTGCTACTATAGACATCAGGGAAGCTTTCTCAATGAACTTACTGATCATGGTGGTCCCACCAGCCAGAGCTGCTTTTGTTCCTTGAAAAAAGTCATCCACTGCTGTCATCCCCTTATATGGCATCTGCAGGTGAGTGTGGACATCAATTCCTCCAGGAATAACCATCCTCCCATTGGCTTCTATGGTCTTCACTCCTCCAGGGACTATCAAGTTGTCTCCAATTTGCCTGTTTAAATGAGAACAAGAGTCAAGAAACAGAGAGATTCAATGGCAAAGCATAAATGCCCCTCCCACCATAACGAGATTGATCATTCATCCACTACAACTGATCAACATACAAATAGATTTGGGTCTGTTTTCTCATGCCTTTTTAAATTAGCATAGTTGTATTTTAACAGGTAAAGGTAAAGGAAAAGGTTTTCCCTTGACATGCATGTCTAGTCGTAACTACAGTGCTACCTCGGGTTACGAAATTAATTCGTTCCGCCGTTCCGTTCGTAACCCGATAATTTCGCAACCCGAAAAGGCTTTCCGTTAGCGCTGGAAAGCCGCTAGCCGCGCTTTGCGTTTGAATTTCGCGCCGAAATAAATTTCGTAACCCGAAAAAAATATCGTAACCCGGAACAGTTTTTTCCAATCTAACTTTTTCGTATCCCGGAAATTTCGTAACGCGATCATTTCGTATCCCGGGGCACCACTGTATAGGGGCAGTGCTCATCTCTGCTACTAAGCTGAAGAGTCATCATTGTTCCAAGATGACTCTGGTGGTCATGTAGCCAGCACGACTGCACCAAATGCTGTTTACCTTTCCACCAAAGTGGTACCTATTTATTTACTTGCATTTGCATGCTTTTGAACTGGTAGGTTGGCAAAAGCTGGGACTAGTGATAGGAGCTCACCCCATCATGCAGCACTTGGGCTTTGACCTGCCAACTTTCCGACCTTACGATCATCAGTATTGGTGTCTTAACCACTAATCCACAGCATCCCTGCCAGTCAGTTACTTTAATAGACTAAAGGTATTTTGACAGTATTTTCTTCAGCAGATAGTCAAGTCTGAGACAGAGGCAGGAAGCAGATGCAACATATGCATTTCTTCATTTGAGCACCCCCACTGGTATTTCAAAGTGAAATATCTGAATTCAGTAGATTCTTATACTAAGGGCATAACCACACATTTAGTGAGACAATACTATAGAAACCTAACTCTGCTCAACTTTAATGCAGTGGTACAGATACAGCATGAGTATCAGTGGTGGACAATAATGGAATACTTAGCCCTTCTTCCATTTACCATGTCACAGGGAACAACTGCATGCAAAAGGGTTATGCAGTATCCCTGAATATTATGTCAAATTGTACCGTCTTCCTGCCACTTTGTAGCTGTTTGGCAGAGATCCAGGGTCCCAGACGTATTGAGAGTCCAGCATTTCTACAGATAACTGCATAGAAGGAAGCAGTTACTCCTTAGATTTACCTCTTTAATATTAATTTTGCCTAACTGTACTACAAATTCCACACCATTCACTTTTAGATATAGTACGTTCATGTTTTACGCTTTATAGCAACTCTCACATCCTATCTAGCAAGCCCAACTTCAGCTTAAAAGCCATTTAGTACGTAAACACCCTGCTCACAGAAGCACATATCATGTTAAAGCTTTCAGAGATGCAGGTACTATGTGAAAACCTCCTTTTTCAAAAATAAGTATCTGATATGTTTATACAAAACTGTAGAATTTGATCATAAAAGACTTGAGAAACTATTAAGGATTAGATTTTGATAATCTATTTTTAAATATATTTATATCTTTATTGTAAGCCCCTGAGACTAAATTCCTGGAAAAACAATATAAAAATATTTAAGCAATCAAGAAATATCATGGACCCCATTATATTTCATCCCATATACATACCAAAAAAATCAGCTGAAATTTATCATGATGGTAAAACAGATAACCCAATGAAGACACAGAATGTAGAAAAGCTGTCCATAAAATACAGTTAAAATTAGTCTTTATGAAAAGTTCCCTGATAATATTCTTTGCAGTGACCTCATTATTCAGACCTGGTTCACGTACATTACTATAAACTGTGAACTATGTGTAGTTTGATGAAACTGATAGATCAGACCATGGCGGCTGCGGCTGCTGCGGCTGCTTCTTCTTATTTATTGAGGGCAGCATTTTCCAACAGCAGCCTGTCAAATGCTTCTGACACCACACAAACAAAAACATGTTGGAAGTCATTTTCTATTTACTCCTAATATTCATTATTCAGAAGCGTGCTCCCACAGAACATGAATGTTTAACTCTGCATACCTGTCATGATAGCATGTGTTCATATACACACCCTCCATGAATTTGCAAAACCCTTCTTTATTACATTTATAGCCAATCCTTTTCTCCCTCCAATCCCAAGAGATAGACATAAAGAGTCTGAGGGAGCTCTGGTGGCACATAGTTAAATGCCAATACTGCAGCCACAAGATTGTGAGTAATTCCTGAGGGTTCAAGGTCAACTCAGTCTTCTATCCTTTCATAGGTTGGTAAAATGAGTAACCACCTTGTTGGGGGCAATTGGCTTACATGTTGTAAACAGCTTAGAGACTGCTTAGTTCAGTATGAAGCACTATAAAAATGCAAATGCCATTGCTGAATCACAGTCTCTGAGGTCCAAGTATGACAAGACACTTTGTATGTTTTAAGCCCACCAAAAGTTTTGCAATTCCTTTCAACTGAAAGTATCTCTAAAGGAAGCACAAGCCTTTCTCTGAGAGCAGACAGAAAGTTCATCATGCATTGGGACATCAACTGATATAGCACTCAGTTTTTAACAACAGCACACTGATTATGCTGTAGCAGTACCACAGAAAGACCAGCTTTCTATCTGAATTTTGTCTTTCCCTGAAAAAAAACACCCCAAAGATTTAGCCAAATACAGGAACATTATTATGGTGACATTGGCTTAATTCCACCTGTCAGTTCCAACTAGAGTAGATCCACTCAAACAAGACAAAATTGATATGTAAACACTAATTTAGGTTCCAGTGATTCAACGGGTGTACTCTGTTACAAACACAGGAAGGTGTCTTATATTGAGCAGACCACTATTCCAACCAGCTCAGTACTGTCAAATTTGACTGGCAGCAGTTCTCTACATTTTCAGACATGACCATTGCCTGCAGATACCTTTTGGTCTCCGATCTCAGTACTAATCAGGCACCTGATTAGCTTCTAAAACCGCACAAGATCGTGTTTAGTGGATTTAGGCTGTTATGTGCCTCAGGTAGAGCATTTTTGTCAAGCTGCTACAATTATAATATAAACTCAGATATTTACAGTATATAACCTCAGTTACATCAATGTTGGATTCAGATAACCTGCTATACAGGAAACTGCCTTTGAAAAGTGTTCAGAACTTAAAATGATATAAAACACTGCAACCAGAGCTCTGAACACTGCTGGTTTTCAGTTCATGCAACTTTGTGATAATACTGTACAAGCTCTGTTGACTCCACTTCCCTTACTAAGCCCAATGAAAAGTGCTGGCCATTATTATGAAAACCTCCCAACTGTTTAAGACAAGGACACTCAAAGGATCAGGTCTTTCTGCATGTTCTTGCCCACGTGATCAGGGCAAGATAGGAAATGGCCTATCTGCTGTGTGACCCATCACAAGAATGTAGTTAACATATATGAAAATGCTCTAGTGGATTCTCAAACTGAATGGTTTAGAAGCATTGGTTTGCTCCTTTCTTATGGTATTAAAGTGCCAGGCACAGACTCTCTGATTCCAGAGACTCATGATTTGTCTGATTTTTGAGCTCTGGCTTTTTGTGACGTTCCATTCTCCTCATCAACTTACATTCCCCAAAGTGTTGCTTGTATTAGACCTTTCTTCATATCAAAGCTGACATTTCATGGTAGCTACATCTTTCTGGGATATCCAAGAAAAAATTTTTAAACACATCTCTGTACCTATGAGCTCACATTTTAGTTCATTTGTAAGTTTTGAATATTCTGCAGCTGACAGTACTTTCCGTCCTTTCTGGCAACACACTAGCAGTCAATATACTACATTTTCCCTTCAGGCTCTGAACACTTCAAATATTCCCTTCTTTTACATAATGTTTGATTTCCCTACTGCTGCTTTTAAAAAGATTTCCTGCAGAAGTGGTTAGAAATTTGCTTTTGTACTTTAAGGACAAATAACATTTGCGATCCTTGGCTATAAAATATCCCACAGCCAAAACCCACTGTGCTGTGTTAATCATAATTGCATGCATTTACACACCAGAAAAATTTAAGCCTTTAACTGCTAGAGTCATTACTGTGACTTCGTAAACACATCCATAAGCCAGATAAAACACAAGGCTTCATAACTTTTACTTAAAACAGCTCACAATCTTAAAGGTACAGCTTCTTTAAAGCAATGCTTTACCATCTTTAGCAATAATAAATGTAGCTGTTAATTTTATGATGTAGCAGAAATGAAAGAAACCAAACATAAATCATATTTCCCCTCTCTTTTCAGTGAAGGATCTCTCAATACTGTCACAGTTTAAATGTAGTTACATAGGTGATATACAGTATGCTATAGAGCAACCCTAGAATACATGAGATAAACAAACATACACACAATGCAATCTGGTGCAGAAAAATTTCTGAAACCTCATTCAAATCGGCAAGTGAAGGATATGCTTGGATCACTCACAAAATAGTTAATAGGGTACAGGAACTTTACACTTACTTTATGAGACCATCCTCCATGTAAATGTCAGCATAGAATGACTGATCATCATTAACTATCCTTCCTCCTTTAATAAGAAGACGATCACTCTGCAAGGGGAAAGAAAGAGCCATAAGAAAGAGCTAATTATGCCAGGATCTGTGTCTCCTTTTCTATAATGCACTGTTTCCACAGTGGAAATGGAAGGAGAGACACAAAGTTAATATACCGACCTGGGTTACATCAAGCCAAAATAAATAAATAAATAAGCAAGCAAGCAAGCTTAATTCATTAATTTATTGAAATTAGAGAATGTACAAAAAAGTATACACATCCTACAAAAGAGACAAAACTTCAATTCCTGAATATACAGTTGGCCCTTCTTATACACAGATTTTTTTATACACTGATTCAACCAACCATGGTTTGAAAATGTTCAAAAAAAGTATAAATTTCAAATATCTAACCTTGATTTTCCATTTTTTTTATAAGGGACAGCATTTTGCTATGTCATTATATTTAATGGGACATGAGCATACACGGATTTTGTTATACACGAGGGATCTTGGAACCAAACCCCAACGTATAACAAGGGCCCACTGTACTAAAGCTATTAAATATTAGAAGCACTGGGGAAGGCAGTTTTCAAAGAATGTGGTATCAAGGACAAATGGCACGCAGAAGAGACTAATGAATGCTGCTTTTATCCATTCCTCTAAGAATCCTAACCATCAGATCTTTTTCTTGCACATGCAGTAATAACAGTCAAAACCTCAATATTGAAAGATCTGCCTAAGTTTCAGCCCAAGAACTGTGTATGTGACCCAGGACTGAGGCCTGCAAAGGGGGGGGGGGATTTCCTTTCTGTGCCATCAATTTGGGCAATATGGTGTGGGAGCACTTGAGAGAGGGCATTCTTGCCTGTGATGCCCATCTGAGGAATGTCATCCCTCTGGAGGTCTGAATGGTGCCAAAGTTGGTTTCTTTCTAGTACCAAATCAAGACATGGCTTTTTTTGTAAGGCTTTTGGGGCTTAAAATACTTTAAAGTACATGTGTACTTTGTTTTAAATTGTTGGTGCATTTAAAGCTATTTAATTTGTCATGTTTAATGTGTTTTTTTTCCTGTTTAAGCTATTTGTTTGAATGCTTTTACATTATTTATAGTTTTAACTGTACACTGCACTGAAATACAGGGTGGAATATAAATATTTTACTTAATAAATAAGTAAAATAAATCTCAATTGTGTCACACGCACACACATTACATATGGCATAAAAATAATACCAAAACCTGGACATTATTTAATAATAATATATAGTAATGTTTATTTATTTATTTATTAGCCACCTCTCTGCATGAATCAAGGTGGGGAGCACCAACAATTAACAAATATGACATTAGTTAAAAAACACATCAATTTAAAAGGAAAAATAAGGTATACACATATTAACACAATCCACATTTACAATTCATTATTTAAAATTCACAATTTAAAAATTATCTGGATAAGCCTGGTGGAAGAAGAAATGCTATTTTAAATTCAGACAGCATATTCAGCTGTTGCATCTCTTCTGGCAGGTGGTTCCAGAGTCTAGGGGCAGCTGAAGAAAAAGTAATCTGACTGACAATTGCCAACTTAGGCGCATTACAGACCGCCCAGAAGGGGCAGTCTCGCGCCGCTGCTGGTTGCTGTGTCCGGGAACCGCAGCATCCAAACCGCGCGGTTCCTGGATGCAGCAAAGAAGAAGCGCCAAAATGGCACTTCTTCTTCCGCCCCGGATGAGACGCTGCGAGGTGCTACTCGCGCACTCGCGGGGTCACATCCGGTGCGCGACGTGCTGATGCTATGCATCCATTACGTAAAGATGTCAGCGCCCGTGTGTATAGGGCGCCGCCATCTTTACGTCCTCATCACGTGCTGGGGTGAGGCCGGTGTGGACGCTAGGCCAACCCCTAGAATGTTACGGGGGCGCCGGAAGAGCCCGTCTGTAACGGGCCTTAGTTCTAGCTAACTGAAGTAAATGTCTGCCACAGCACCAGTGTGTATGTGGTGGATTATACTGAAGGAGGTGATCTCTTAGGTAACTTTAAAGGTAATAACGCTTTATACCTTGCCCGGAAACTACTTGGCAGCCAGTGGAGTGATTTTATTATTGGTGTGATATGATCACTCCTGGATGTCCGAGTAACCAATCTGGCTGCCATGTTTTGAATTGATTGCAGTTTCTGAACTTGGTACAGAGGTAGTCCAATGTACGGCACATTGCAAAATTGCAGTCTTGAGGTTACCAGCACTATAGAAGTTTAAAGAAACAGAAAGTATCAAAATGAAACTTAACCTTTCAGGGCATATGGTTTCCCCAAAAGTAAGGTATTATAAATGAGTGTACATGCACACATACATACAAAAACACCTGAGATGAGTCTTTTTGTAAGCAGAAATGACAGAACATAGCACAGTCGTCTTGTACATTTCACTCTGCTTCATCGCCCACCATCATCTATAATACTGCTTTTCACAATTTAATAACATACGGTTTGTTTTTATGTCTTTCAGTGCCATAAGATGGTTATGGCACAAGTATAATAGCTTCTCAGCTGTCTAAATGGTATGTTTTTTCAGATTACTAAAACAAATGGTAAATGCAGTATCAAATCTCCCAGACTATATCCCATTCCTATTCAGCACAAATTACATTTACTGACCATTTGCTTATCCAAGATTCTTATTTAAATATTCGTATAACTTCCTGTCTAACCATATTCCACTAGAACAGTGCTTCTCAATTATTTTCCCACCCCTAGGAAGAAAGAAACATTTCGCGCCCCCACGCGACTGTAAATAGTACATGTCCCACTCACAAGCACGCTTAGCATTTGAAACAAGAACAGGCAGCCTCTTGTGCCGGCAAACTACATGTCCCACTCAAAAGCACGCTTAGCATTTGAAACAGAACAGGCATTCTCCTGGAGGGTTTCCCACAGGGTTGCCATAAGCCAGAAATTCTGACATACTCCAGCTCCCAGAATTCCATAGCCTTGAGACATAGAAGAGTCGGGCTTTGAGTTCTGGTCCCCACAACAACCCAGCTCCCAGAATTCCATAGCCTGAGTCAGAAAAGATTAAAGCATGCCAGCCAAACTGGGTTACTTCTCCAATGTGGATGCAGCGTGATGGGCTCCCCCGGGGCTCCCTTGCCTCCCCCTCAGCCCCCCCATGGCCCCCACAAGTCCTGCCTTCCCTCTTGTTGGGAAATGCAGGCCTGGCCAAGGGGGAAGTTGGGCAACACAACAACAACAACAACAACAACAACAGAGGAGAGGGGGAGGGGGAGAAAAAAGAAAGGAAAGGAGAAAGAGAAAAGAGAGAAAGAGAAGAATAGGAAAAAAAGATAAAGAGAGGAGGAAAACAGGAAGAAAAGGAAGAGGAGGAGGAGGAGGAGAAAGAGGAAGAGAGTGAGGAAAAAGAATAAGAGAGGAGGAGGTAAATAGGAAGAGAAGGGGGAAAAGGACAGGTTGCTTCCTGTCGTATTTCTTCGAGTGTCATCGCTGATACATACAAATGGGTTTCACTGCGCCTGCGCAGTGCTGCTCGGACCTACGTGAACACTGGGCAGAGTTAACTCTGCAACATTTTGAAAACTTTTTTGTTGGTAACTCCGCCACCCGTTATAAGGCCCCTGCCTTCCTGCTTCTTTTCCCCAGTTCCGCAATTTTTCCGCAAGCAGGCGATGGAAAAGCCAATGTGGAGCAGGACACTGAGGGGACGGACGGGTGGGATTTGTATGTATTCGCAGATGACCACTAGAAGAAATACTGTTACAGGTAAGCAACCTGTCCTTCTTCTTCGGGGTCTCTGCGAATCATACAAATGGTTTAGACTGACAAGCTAAGGTATGCGGCGGAGGGAGTGTCCTGAGACCAAAGCTATGGTGAACCAAAGGTAATTTATTACAATAAACACTTGAACCAAAGAGTGCAGTCTTTTGGTTCATGCACAGATCAAATAGCAAAACGTTGCTAAACCTGAGGAGGGAACAGAGGTCAGGGCAAGACCGATCCCATAGGACTTGTGCAAACCAACATCAACAAAGGTAAACAGTGTCAACTGACAAGAGTAATAAACACAAAACATCAGTAGTGCAATCAATGCAACCCTGAAACCAACACAGCCCTCCCAAAGCTGCGTCTCGGATGGCCCTGGTGTCCAACCTATAGTGCTTAATAAAAGCAAGGTTGGGACCAGACAGCAGCCTTGCAGACATCCTCCAAAGGAATCCCCGACAGGAATGCAGAGGATGCTGCCATTGACTTGTGGAGTGGGACCGAACCCGCCAGGGAGAGGCTTGCCTAACAGTTCATAGCAGAGGTGGATGGTACCAGCCACCCATTTGGACAACTCTGCGGAAGACACAGGCAACCCTTTTTTGGTTCCGAGTAGCATTGGAAAAGTCTCTCGGACCGACTGGAGGCAGCAGTTCTGTCCAGTAAAATGCCAGTACTCTCCTGACATCAAGAGAGTGTAGTGTTCGCTCCTCATCCGACGTCGGGTTGGATGCTAGAGTGGGCAACACAAGTCCTGGCACATGTGGAAAGCAGACAACCTTCGGCAGGAGGGAGGGTCCGAACGGAGGACCACCTTGTCCTTGTGGAACCTCAGGAATGGCTGGTCCCCCGAAGCACAGAGTTCGCCCGCACGCGGGCAGAGATGATGGCCACAAGAAAAGCGGTTTTCCAGATAATAGTCTCAAGTCCGCTGTGGCCATCGGTTCAAAGGGCTGGATTGGAGGGCGGACAGTACCGACTCCAAACTCCAAGCCGGCGTTGGTACCGACACCGGAGGATCAGGTTGGCACAACCCTTCAGGAACCCCTTCACCAAGGGGTCTTTGAAAAAGAAACCCTCCCCCCGAACTGGTATTTGGCACAAATGGCAGACAGGTGTAGCTTTGATGGACGTGAGGGACAGTCCTCCATCCAAAAGTGCATCAAAAACTCAGACCACTGGAGTGGACACCTGTGCAGGAGACAAGCCCTTTTGGTCAAGGAAAAGCAAAATCTTCCATTTCAGGGCATAAGAGCGCTGGGTGGATGGTTTCCTCGCAGCCAGGATCACCGTCCTCACTGCCTCCGGCAAGGCAGTCAGGGCCGAATCCTCCAGGATACCAGTGGCAGGCTCTCGCGATGTCGGGTGGAGAATTCGTCCGTCCTGGATCGACAGCAGGTCCGGACGATGGGTCGAGATGGAGGAAGCATCTCCTGGAGAGGTGGAGAAGGGATGCGAAACCAGGCTGTCGCGGCCACCATGGGGTGATCAGGATCGCATGCGAGCGGTCTGTTGTCATCTGGACACCACCCTGATGATGAGAGGGAACGGAGGGAAGGCGTAGAGGAGCTCCCCCGTCCAGAGAAAGCGAATGCGTCTCCGAGGGATCCGTCCAATCGCTTCCTGGGAGCAGAACTGGAACAGTGGCTGTTCCACCTGGTCGGAAGAGGTCGATCCGGGGAGTTCCCCACCGATCGAAGAGGTCTCTGACTGTCTCGGGATGGAGCCTCCACTCGTGGCAACACCAATGGAGATCTCGGAGGCGATCTGCCAGCTCGTTGTCCTCCCGGGAGGTGAATCGCCTGGAGAGGACGCGCCTCTGGATGCACCAGTCCCAGATGCGGAGCGTGGAGGTCGAGCAGGGTCCTGGACTGGTACCACCTTGTTTGTTGATGTAGTAACATCACGGTGGTGTTGTCCGTCATCAGGAGGACCACTCTTCCTGCGACAGCAAACTCGAACGCCCTCAAAGCCTTTCCACTGCGAGCATCTCCAAAGCGTTGATGTGGAAGCTTGTCTTGTGCGGACCACCTGTCCTTGACGAAGAGAGCGAGCAGGTGGGTGCCCCATCCCTCCAGGGATGCACGGTTGTCAGAGTCATTGTGCCTGGAGCTGATGAAAAGGCATCCGGTGCAGACATTGGAGCTGTCTACCACCATCTGAGGGAAGCGGCCACCGTCTCGGTACCGTGAGCCACCTTGAAGGAGGGTCCTCCAACGGAGAGGAAACCAGGATTGGAGCGGCCGAAGACGAAGTCTTGCCCAGGGGTGGACGAATGTCGTCGATGCCATGTGGCCCAGGGCGACTTGAATGTCTCTGGCTCTCACCCTTCTGTGGGAGATGCACGGCCTGAGGGGACGTTGTCAGCCTGAAACCGGTCTGGAGGGAGAGGCGAGGCAGTTTTCGGAGTCGAGGATGGCCCCGATGAACTTGACCTGCCTGGTCGTGCGAAGTGGGACTTTTCCCGTGACGACCAGCCAGAGGGAGTCCAAGAGGTGCAAGGCGAAGGAGACTGCCTCCTGCAGCTCGTCTTGGGATTCGGCTGCAAACAGCCAGCGTCCAGGTAGGGAAAGACCATGAAGCCCTTCGATGAAGGTATGCCACACCGGTGCCATGCACTTTGTGAAGACTCGTGGAGCCGTGGCCAAGCCGAAAGGAAGCACGTTGTAGTGGTACGAGTCGGAGCCGACACGAAGGCGGAATCTCCGGTGGGACTCTCGGATCCCGATGTGGAAGTAGGCGTCCTTCAGGTCGACGGTCGCGAACCACAGGCCCTGGTGAAGTAGAGGCAGAATGGAAGCCAAGGTTACCATTCGAAAGCGACGGTAGTCCAGGAACAAGTTCAATTGTTCAAGTCCAGGAGGGGCCTGATGCCCCCATCCGCTTTCGGTACCGTGAAGTACCTGGAGAAAAAGGCCCGAGGACATTGATCGGGCGGCAAAGGGGAGATTGCCCCTTACCAAGCAAGTGAGCACTTCGTCGAGAAGGGTCCGAGGGGGAGTGGACATGAAGGCTCCATGTGGAGGGAGCTCTGGAACTCGAGGGCATAACCCCTACGGATGATGTTGAGAACCCACGAGTCCGATGTTATAGAGGCCCAGGTGTTAACATAGGGCCTCAAAATGTCCAGGAAGAAGAGGGGTGAAGGAGAGACGAAGTGCGCTGCGCCCTTCAGGCTCTCTTCTTCCCCTGGTCGTGTCCTGCCGCGGGACTGTGCGGTACCGAGGCGGGAAGCTGCGACGGCCAGAGGAGGAGGAAAGACTGCGAGGGGAAGCGGTGTCTCTGGGAGCCCTGCTGCTGGGACTGTCGATCCCGGGGGAAGGTCCCCTGTGACTGACCTTGCGCTGCCACGGGCGCTGACGCTTGCCGAACGGAGAAGCCGGTGCTGAGGACATGCCGTGCTTCTTCGCCGCCGCCTTCATCCTGAACTTGGCGGTTCAGGCGGTCGTCGTTCTCGCGTGGAAGAGCCCGGTCCCGTCGAGCGGCATGTCCTCGATGGCTGCCCTGACCGTAGGGTTGAGGTCGGAGGCCCTCAATCAGGCGTGGCGTTGAAGTGCCATGGATGCTGACATAGCCCTCCCTGAGCAGTCCGCCATATCCTGGAAGTGTTGATGAGCCAATTCCAATGGAAGGGGCTTCGTCCCTGATCTCCACCAGCTGCCTCTGGATGTCATCTGGGACGTCCGGACGAGGGGGGAGATCCGTTCCATGAGGGTCTGGATGTAGGCCCCCATGCAGGCGGGTGTATTTGGCAGCTTGATGCCAAGAGCCGATGCCGAGTAGGCTTCTTGGCCAGTCCGTCCACTTCTTAGCCTCCCGGTCGAAGGGGAGGGGGCTGCTTCGGGACGAAGCTGTGTTGGGCTTCCCTCCACGATAGCGAGTTCGGCCTGGGGTGGTCGCCAACCAAGGGCAACTCGCCGGGGCGACCCTATAGAGTGACTCCACCTTGCGGAGGGCGCCGACAGGTGGCCGAGAGGTCCCAGGACCTCTTCACGATGGTCTGAAGAGAGGGAAGGAGAGCAGGCACGGCGGAGTAGCACCCGCCGTGCACCCGACGCTCAACTGGGTCCTCGGCAGCGTCTTCCGGCGGAAGGAGCTCGATGTGGAGGGACCTCGCCATCTCACGACGTGTTCGGTGAAGGACCGGATGTCGTCCGAAGGGGAAGACGGCTCAGGGTTGTGCATCCTCTGGGGGAGGCTGGGTCCGAGAGGACATCCTCGTCCGAGGGTGCCTCAGAAGGAATCAGCGCTCGTCCTCAAGTCCAGTCGGAGGAGAGAGGGTCCGCACTCGAACCTGGGATCTCGGGCGGGTTGGAGCGAGGTCAGCTGAAGACCGGGAGCCAGGCGAGATGGAGACGGCGACCTCTCGTAGACCGATACGGTTGGAACGATCTGGACGGGGTGGCCCGGTTACGGGATGGGGTTCAGCCTGGTGAACTCCCTTATAGCTCTGTCCTCCGAAACAGAACACGTAGTACCGGCGCGACTGCGTGTCGAAGAAGAGGTCGGGGACGTCTGGCCGCGGGGCTGGTCTTCCTCGTCGTCGGTTGCCGGATGGGAGGGGCGACCGTTGCTCGGGGAGCGAGGAAGAACGGGTGTCGTCCGTCCTGGACAAAGTCATGGTAGACAGAGGCAGGGAGTGTCCGGCACCGGGGTCCCCCGGTCTAAACCGGCGTCGGCTCCGGTCGAGGGGAGCTGCCGAAGCGGAAGCGCGGGCCTTTTGGACGGGAGCGCTTCTCCCTTCGCCTTCGGTGGATCGGTGGCGGGCCGCTCCTGGGAGGGCTTGATCTTTAGGGGCAGGATCACGACCGGCTTGTCGTGGTGCCTCTTCTTCCCAGGCTTGGGAAGCTCCTCCGTTGGGAAGAAGGGTTGTCCGGGAGGTCCAAGAGGACAGCAGCCGCTGCCGACGACGAAGCCTTGGGGACTTTAACCCTTCCAAGGCACAGCCAGCTCCTTAGGCTTCGCATGGCGCATTCCTTGGATGCCTTGGAGAATGAAGGCGATGCGAGGTGGACCTCCGGCTCGGTGGCCTTCTCGGACGCGAGCCCCGCGATTTCCCCGCGTTTTGGAGGTCGGCCGGTACCCTCAGTCCCCGACGACTTGTGGGGGCGCTTGGAGGTTTGTCGGTAGCACTGGGCGGTTTGGAGCCACGGGCCACATTGGAGGTGGTGGAAGGGGTCCCAGCCGGGACACACACCACGCGGGGAACGCGGCTCTCCCAGATCCAACACTGGACAACTGGCCCGAGAAGATGAGGCGGGGGGCGCCGAAGGCGGGACAGAAGATGACCGCGAGCCTCCCTCTTGCACCTTCCCCAGGGCAATCGCCGAAGTGAGCCGGACTCAGTTTTTTCCGGGCCTGGGAGGAGAGGGATCTGCAGATCAGACAGGCCTGGTGTCATGGTCCTTGCCCAGGCACAGCAGGCAGGAGGAGTGCGGGTCCTGACGGGCACCTTGCCCCCGCAAATGTCGCACTTCCGAAAGGCGCAGCATTTCCGAAGTCGTCAAAGCCAGTGGGAGAATCCGGTAAACGAGGTCAACAGTCCGAAAGTCGAAGTTACCAGGGGCGGGAGACAAAGAATGGTCAAGATACAGCCGAGGTCAAAAAACGAAATGATTCCAAGCAAGCGAAGCAAGCGAAAGTTCCCTGAAGCAGCTAGCGCGGCGGAAAAAAGGAACTGGGGAAAAGAGCGGGAAGGCAGGGGCTTTATAACGGGTGGGCGGAGTTACCGCCAAAAAGTTTCAAAATGTTGCAGAGTTAACTCTGCCCAGTGATCCAGTAGGTTCCGAGCAGCACTGCGCAGGCGCAGTGAAACCCATTTGTATGATTCGCAGAGACCACGAAGAAGAAGGAAGCAGCTTGCCTGCAATTTGCAAAGCCCTCTCCAGGCTCCAGCCTTTGGCCCGCGCGAGGCTCGAATGAGAGAAAGCTCCTCCTCTTCAGGCTGGCTGGCAATGGGGAGACGGGAGCTGGGGCAGGCTCCTGCAGCAGGAGCAGGCTGTCCAGTCATTGGCCAGGCAGCCTGAACAGCAGAAACTCACGCCCCCTTTACGGAGCCTCGGGCCCCCGGGGGGGCGCGCCCCACGTTTGAGAAACACTGCACTAGAAAGATACAGTATTATTAGCACTCAACACCAGTAGGTTCAGAAACTCTGCACTAGAGAGGAACAAACATCTATACAAATGAATGCACCGAATGAGAAGACTGCTTGGAATTCATTCCTGGCTCACAGCCCAACTTTAGCGAAGACTATATATTTGTGTGTGGTGTTGTGTGTGTGTGTTGTGTGTGTGCAGGAGATACAGTGTATTTAAGCCAGACTTCTCAATAGTGGGGCGCGCCCCCTCCGTAAAGGGGGGCGCGAGGCTCCGTAAAGGGGGGCTCATTTGACGCGCAAATACATTACAGTCGTGGGGGGGCGCGAAATGTTTCTTCTTCCTAGGGGGGGCATGACAGAAAATAATTGAGAAGCACTGGTTAAGCTAAGTGTGGGCCTCAGGTTTACAAAATGATACTGGCAAGCAAACTTCTCCCAGGGATTCTATAACATTTTACTGGTCCCTGTCTGGCAAAACTATTGGAAAAAAACAAACAAAGCCTTCCTAGTTAGTATGTTCTTAGTTTGCAGACCCAGGCTAAGTATGGGCAGCCGCAACGGGATGAAAAGGACACCCTCGTCACATGCAGGGGTGCCTCAGGGCGGTACAGACGGGCACTGCCATTGTACGCAAGCACTGTGTGTCACTTGCATAACGATGCGCCAGCGGCGCACTGTGGTGCACTCGTTACACACCACCGTGACGTAGAAAGAACCACTTTTTGTGGGTTCTTTTTCTGCGTTGGGAAGCCTCGCCGTTGGCGGCTGAGGCTTCCCTCCGGTGAAAAACCAGGCGCCGGCAGGCCACCCTTTTAGGGCGGTCTGTACCCCGCCTATATCTAATTTAACAGTTTAAAAAAACTTCTTGTGATTATTGCATTGCCACTTAGCCAAAATTGTTTGGTCAGTTATTAGAAAGATGCTTAGTCTTTCCATCAATCTGTCATATTTTGCTTATTATTTTATCTTTTGTCACATTGAGTTTACAAGACTGCATATAGAACAAAACAGAAATAGACACACATAACATAAAACATTTAACAAAAATACAACTACGGAAGTAATTCTAGATACACTTAATACAAGTCCTACTGAACTAAACAGGAAAGGCAGGAAAAACCACCTAACTTAATACAGTACTATAAGTTCCCAATTACAGTATACAGATTTGCTGGATAAGAAACAATTATTTTTATTTATTTTATTTTTATTTATTTCATTTGAAATGCCACTATACACTGATTAGAATGCACAAAAAAAGCAGTGTCTGTACAGAATGTTCACAAAAACAGTGGCTCTCTTTTTAGCATACTTCATAAATTCAACATAATTTTCTAAGAAATGATGACATATAACACTTTGTTTAATTAAGAGAAAAATATGAGTATCTTTTTAATTTTTCTTCTTGTCTTTATGACTTTGACATACAATGAGGACAGAAACTCAGACAAATCTACACATCTTAGGAAGTGTGACAAAGTGTGACGAAATGTTAATGTTGCCATATACTGTATATACTCATGTATTAGTTTAGAAATTTTAGTCAGAAAATAGAGCCAAAAAACCTAGGTCAACTAATCTACAGGTCAGTGTAAGTACTGTAGCTTAACTCTTATCAAAAAAGGAATGATCCCTGAGTAGAGTGGTAGGGACAGGTTGCTTACCTGTAACTGTAGTTCTTTGGGTGGTCATCTGCAAATCCACATAAATGAGTTATTCTGCGCCTGCACAGCAATTTCAGATCCTACTGGAATTGCTAGGGAAGACTTTTTGGCAGTAGCTCCGCCCACCCTCTATATAGGCTCCGAGTCTTCCTGCCCTTTCTCAGTTCAAACAGTCCGCCATAAGAGCAGACAAGGAAGAAAGCGTAGGACACGACAGAGGGGAGGATGGGCGGGATTTGTGTGGATTTTCAGTTGACCACTTGAAGAACTACAGTTACAGGTAAGCAACCTGTCCTTCTTCTTCATGGTCTCTGTGAAGCATATATGTGGGTTAGACTGACAAGCTGAATTTCTCCCGGAGGAGGGTGTGTCCTGGCAAAAAATAAAGCTATTAAACCAGGAAAACAGTATGATTGTGTGTCATTTAACAGTTGTCAACTAACCTCAATGTGTTGCAGAAAGAACCACAGCTTTGCCAAAAGCTGCCTCATGACATTGACTGGTATCAAGTCTGTAATGCTTGATGAAGGTCAGCGGTTGTGACCAGACTGCAGCCTTACAAACGTCCTCCAAGGAGATGCCAGACAGGAAGGCAGAGGAAGTAGCTACCATGTCCTGGTTGAATGGGCTCGAATTCAAGCAGGAAGAGTCTTTCCAAAAAGTTCATAAGAGAGGTGGATAGTGGAGTTCACCCACTTAAGAGAAATGTTGGGGGTGACAGGCAATCCCAGTTTAGGGATGGAGTAACAGACGAAAAGCTGTCGAGAACACCTCGAGATCGAAATCCTGTCAAGGTAAAAAGCCAGAGCCCGCCTGACATCGAGAGAGTGGAGTCGATGTTCAGTGTCGGTGGTCGGGTTCAGGGCAAGGGTTGGAAGAACAATGTCTTGGTTGAGATGGAAGATAGAAACTATCTTTGGCAAAAAGGAAATGTCTGGTCTGAGGACAACCTTATCCTTGAAAAATGTGAGATGGGGAGAGTCAGTGCAGAGAGCACAGATTTCACTGGCCCGGTGTGCAGAGGTCAGCGCGGCCAAAAATGCTGTCTTCCAGGTGAGGAGTCTAAGGTTACAGAAAGCGAGGGGTTCGAAGGGAGCCGTAGACATGGCTGCCAAGACGAGTTGAAGGTCCCAAGTTGGTGCAGGGGCAGCAGTTGGGGGCCTGAGGTTGTTGAGACCCTTGAAGAATTTCTTTACCAAGGGATCAACAAAAAAGGAAGGGCAGAAAGCTGGAAGCGGGCACAGACTGCCGTGAGGTAGTATCTCAAGGAGGAGATGGAAAGGCAGGACCCAAAGAAAGAGTTATGGAACACGAGGACGATGTAGAGGATAGTCCCCTGTCAGTCAGAAAGGCAGGAATTTGTTCCATTTGAGGGAGTAGGAGCACTGAGTGGAAGGCTTATGGGAAGCCAAGATGATCTTTCAAACCGGAGCAGAATCCTCCAGGTGACAAGGCAGAGAGTCTTGACGTCTGGGTGACGAACCTGACAGTTGTGGAGGATTAGGAGATTGGGACGGAGGGAGCAGCAGCCGAAATTGGTTGTTGAAGAGGTGGAGAAGAGGAGTGAGCCACGGCTGTCTCGACCACCACAGGGTGACAAGTATTGCGTTTGAGCATGGCTATCACCCTTGTGATGAGAGAGAAGGGAGGAAATGCATAGACCATCTTGTACGATCAGTGGAAGAGGAAAGTGTCTCCTAATGACTGGTCGGACGGAGTCCTGGAGCAGAACTGACTGCATTAGAAGTTCAGATGAGAGGCAAACAGGTTGGTGTCCGGAGTTAACCAGAGGGAGAACAAATAGTGTACGACGTGAGAGTTGAGTTTCCACTCATGACAAGAGTCTGGAGCTCTGCTCAGTCTGTTTGCAAGCACATTCTCCTCCCCTGGAAGGTGGATGGCTTGCAGGATGATGTGTCTGGGGATGCACCAGTTCCAAATCTGGAGGGTGAGAGCGAGGAGGGTGGAAGATGTAGAACATCACCGTCGTATTGTCAGTGAAGAGCAAGACTACCTGGTCTCGAAGCAAAGTTTCAAAAGTCTTCAGGGCCTTCCGGACTGCTAACATTTCTAAAGCATTGATATGGTAGTGGAGTTCTGCTGGAGACCATCTCCCGTTGATGGAGCGGTCATTGCATTGGGCACCCCATCTGGTGGTGGAAGTGTAGGTAGTGAGCATGACCTGGGGCTGAGGAGGTAGGAAGGGCATGCCCAGGCATGCATTCTGTGGGTCTAGCCACCAATGGAGGGAGCAATCCACCGGCCTTGGGATGGTGATCCATTTTTGTGGATGGTCGTAGGTCGGATTGAAGACGGCGAGAAACCAGGATTGGAAGGGGCACATGCGGAGTTGGGCCCAGGGAGTGACATACGTCGTGGATGCCATGTGTCCAAGCGCCATTTGAGCTGTCCTCGCTCTGATGCGTCTGGAAGCAAGGCAGGATTGAATCAAATACCTGAGGTTGTTGAACCTGTCATGTGGAAGATATGCTCTCGACGCCGTGGAATCTAACATGGCGCCGATGAATCACACTCTTTTGGGGTGGAACAGAGAGTGAACTTTTTTGGGTTGAGCATGAGTCCCAAGGCTCGAAAGAGGGAGAGAGCATAGCTGAGATGATCGGAGAGCATGAGTCTGTTTGGAGCAACAAACAACCAATCGTCGAGGTAGGGAAAGGCAATTATGTTTTGCTGGCGGAGGAATGCTGCCACGACTGCCATGCACTTGGTGAACTCCCTTGGTCATGTGGAGGGTCCGAAAGGCAAAACATGGTAGCGAAATGAGTCAGGACTGACAGAAAAGGCAAGGAGATTTCGGAGGTCCTCTCGGATGCTGATGTGGAAATAAGCGTCCTGAAGGTTCACAGTGGCAAACCAATCTGAGTCCTGTAACAGGGACAAGATGGAAGCGAGAGTCACCATATGGAAACGCTTATAATGGATGAATTCAAACAATGGAGGTCCAGAATGGGGCAGAGGCCTCCATTAGGTTTGGTGACAATGAAGTATCTGGAGAAGAAACAGTCTTGGATTTGAGAAGGGGGCATGGGCTCGATGGCCCCTTTGATGCACAGAGAGCACACTTAGTCGAGAAGGGTGTCTGAAGAGGGAGTGGAAACAAAGTTACCCCTTGGGGGAAGATGTTGGAGCTCGAGGGCATAGCTCCTCCAGACAATTTTGAGGCCCCAAGAGTTAGATGTTATGGTGGCCCAAGAATGGTAAAAATGGGCCAGGAGATCCCCAAAGGGGGGCAATGGGGCAAAGTGTGCTGAAAAACATCAAAAGCACCATTTGCCTTGGTCAGAGTGTTTCTTTTGGAAGGGCTGTTTGTATTTGGATTTTGACTGGCGTTTTCCCGATGAGGACTGCTGTTGAGAGTGGAAACGCTGTTGTTGGAAATTAGAAAGTTGACTGGGTCTAACCTGGTTGGGGGGGGGGGTTGGAACATCTTTGCCATTAAGAACAGCATTGGTATGGGTGGGGAGACTGAGGAGTTGTTGAGGATGACATACCGTATTTACGGGCTGTGTTTCTCATCTTGTTTTTGAAATCCAATTTTTCATTGGTGTCCTTATGGAAAAGGCCCGAAGCATTAAAAGGGTGCTCTTCAATGGTCAGTCCAGCTTGGGGTGTCAGGTCGGATGATCTCAGCCAGGCATGGTGATGGAGGGCAATGGCTGCTGAGGGTTGTCTGGCGGCGCAATCAGCACAGTATCTGGGCAAGGTGATCTGTTGAGCAGCCAGAGAGTGTGCCTCGGCATGAATTGTAAGGGTCAGGTGTTTCTTTTCCTCTGAGAGGTCATCATAGAGTGGAAGGACACGTTGCCACAAGTGCTGTTGGTAAGTGGCCATACAGGCTGCATAGTTAGCGACTTTGAGGTCTAGGATCGCTGAGACATAGAACTTCCAAGCCATGGAGTCCAGTTTGGGGCCCTCTGCATCATTCAGAGACGAAGTTGCTTTAGGGGTAAAGTGGAGCTGAGAGGCTTCCACAATAGCAGAGTTAGGATGGGGGTGCTCAAAGAGCCAAGAAATTGTCCAGCTTCTTGGAGAGCGGTTGAGAAGAAGAGGTAACAGTCCAAGAACGTTTAACAATCTTTGATATGGAGGGTAAGAATGGGATCGAAGGGAGGGTGGAACCCTGCCCTGGACACGTTCATTGAGGAGGTCGAGAGCTTCGGAGTCGGTGTGGAGAACCTCAATATGGAGAGCTTTGCCCATTCGGATGACTTGTTCAGCAAATGATTTGACATCATCAGAGGGAGAGGCCGCCTCAGGAATTGTGAGGGCCTGGCTGTGGTGAACATGGGAATAGTCCGATTCTGAGTAGTTGGGTGATTCGGATAAGGCCGAAAGAGGTCTGAGGGCAGGACTTTAATGCAAAGGAGAGGTCCAGGGTGGCGGAAGAACAGCAGCGGGAAGAGGCGCCAGAGATTGAGGAACACACAGAGATTGGTCAGCATGGGCCACCGTGGAGGAAGGACGGGACGGAGGGGCCACTGCTGAAGTGGAGGCTGTCCGGGAGGGAAGCCAAGGTTCCTTGGTTCTGAGGGCTTGAACAAATCGTCCAGCTCGAACTTCTGAAGGGTTGAGGGAAAGGTAGTAGGTTCCCGTCTGGTCATCAAAAATGAGGTCTCTATCAGAGGGTTCTGAGAAAGCATAAGAGAGGTCTTCCTCAAGTTCGTCATCGAAGTGGACGACTTCAGAGGTTTGAGAGAGACGTTCCACAGGGATGCATTGAGATGCCATCAAGTCCGAATCAGGGAGTTGATGAGAAGCTTTAAGCTCTGTGTCGGAGAGTTGGTAAGGTTCAGGGAGCCCCTGAGGAATCGGGAGAGACTACGGCTTGAGGTGGAGAGTGGAGGTCCTCTTGGGATGGAAGAGGTGTTCCGGACTGAGCGGGCTGGCCACAAGGTAGCGAGCCCAAGTCCATATCGATGGGAGGCAAGATTTGTTCAGGACAGGACGGGACGGACGGTCGGCCTCCAAAGACATTGAAGGGGGAGACTTTTTGTCCTTACGATGTGAAGAGTCCTTGCCCTTGTCCTTAGAAAACTTATGCTTCTTTTTATCAGACTTGGAGCCATCTGCGGATTTTTTCCGCTTAGGGGAGGGCAGCTACCTGGATCCCTGATCATCAGTAGCTTTGCGTTTCTCTGAGGTGGGAGGCTGCAGAACATCAGCGGAAGTTATGCCCTCAGCAGAAGGAGCCTTGGCAGTGACCTTAGAAGGAGCAGGAGGCCTCAAAATTTGCGCACAGAGCAAAGGCACATCTCCCTGTTCTCCCTGGCCTGTGGTGTGAAGGCCTTGCAATGAGGGCACGTAGAGACATTGTAACCCTCATCCAAGCAAAGGAGGCACATAGAGTGGCCGTACCAGCTGGGAATCTTTCCTCTGCACTTTTGAAAGAGTGTGAGGACATCACCAAAAACCGAAGGATGAGACGAGAGAATAGTCAAACAAGCTGAAAAATACCATTAATCAGAGTCCAAAACAAGTCCAAATCACTATCCAAAGAGAAGCCAAAGCTGAAAAGTGGTCAAAAGTGAAAGCGAAGGAAGGAGCGAATTCCAAGTGAGGTTCCCTGTGGTGCTCATGCAGCGGACAAAAGGAACTGAAAAAGGGTGGGAAGACTCCGAGCCTATATAGCGGGTAGGAGGAACTACTGCCAAAAAGTCTTTCCTAGTGATTCCAGTAGGATCTGAAATTGCTGCGCAGGTGCAGAATAACCTATTTGTGTGATTCGCACAAACCACAAAGAAGAAAAGGTAAGAGCTTAGTATGTTCCAGGGGAGCAGTGGCTCTCTGGCACTTCCCCTCAAAGGAGTCCTGAGAGAGTAGAGGGGTCAGAGCTCCTTTTAGGTTCTTCTGGGACAGACTAAGCTCTCACTTTTCACCACTCTATTCACAGAAGGGAATTGTTCCTATTTTTGATAATACTTATTTAAGTACCGTAATTCTTGCCTTTACATTCTTTTTTTACATGTCTGCATGCCTCACACATCGCACATAGTTTCCTCACCATTCCTACAGCCTTTAGGGTGAGCACAAACAGTTATGCCTGCCAGCACAGCTATGCCCGCCAGAATTCTGTACGTTATATGCCATCATTTTCCTTTCCTTTATCCTTAACATCCTTTGTTATATGCCCCTCAGTTTTACATACCCTCATACAAAAATCCACAATTTCCACCCTAAAACCTGTCCTCAACTTATACATGAGAATGACTTATACACGTGTGTGTGTGCGTGTGTGTGTGTTTTTGTATGTATGTATGTATGTGTATATGTGTGTATGTGTGTGTGTGTGTATATATATATATGGCAACTCTGTTCAAATCAAGGATTTTTCATTAATTTCAATGCCAATGCCAATGCCCTGCACATATTTAAACAATGAAGTGAATGGGGAAGCTCATCCTTACAAGGAGCTCTGTAAGCACTCTGAAACCTTAGGAATTTTGAATGAAAGCCAGTATGTTTATGTTTTAAAAAGGTCAGTTTAGGTTAACTGTAAAAAGGAACTTAAGTCTCAATAGAAAGTTGAATTTCTATTTTTGCTATCTGCATCATTCAAAGTAGTTCTGAATGATGTATACTATTATTTTCTATTTACTTTTCTTTATATGACAGAAAGATTACTCTAATACTGTCACCAAATTTGCAGTCAGTGAAAAGGGTAAAATCTTCCCGGTCTATCATCTATACAGACTGGACTCAGGTGTTGAGATGCAAAAGAGAAAAGGGAGATATCAGAATGTTCTTGGGGAAACCCTGGTCAGTAGAAACAGAAAAAAAAATATTCAGAGAAGAAACCCTTTTTTAAAATTGCCCCACGTGGAGTCACGATGCTCTGGGGCTACAGAACATAGGGTGCCTGCTAGGATGGTAGTGGGGAAATGGGGTGGAGAGGAATTAAATTGGGCATGGCAAGCTAGAGCAGTAATCACTAGCATTCCATACAACAAAATTTTGTGCAATCCCTTACTTGCCCTACTTCTTATTCTAAAGAGCTGCATGTGTTGCAGACTAACAATTATGTCAAAAATAAAGAGAACTGGCAAAATACCCAGTTCTGTTTCTAGATAAATTGAGTTCTATGTTGCACTACCTTTGTAAAGTGCTCAGAAAGCTCAGTTGGCCAAAAAAGGTACAATCAGATTGCTAATTGGGGCTGGCTACACAGCTGTCCGCCTGTTGCGTAGCACAGTTCAAAGTGCTGGTTATGACTTAAGAGTCCATGCTGTCGAAAGGACTGTACATGAGCTCATCCAGCCACTATGTTCTTTGAAGGAGGCTCTGCTGTTAGACTCACTACCTTCCCAGGTATGTTTGATGGGAATAAGGGAGAAGGCCTTCTCAGTGGCTGCTCCCAGATTTTGAAATTCCCTTTCTAAAGACTATAATGATTATCTCCGTTCTTTCTTTCTTAGCAATGATATTATTTTTCTAGGTTTTAGACAACCTCTTCCAGTTTGTTGATGGCATGAAAAGCCATTGAGAAGTCCAACAGAATTCACTCTCCCGCCTTGTTTCCACAGGTGATCCATTCAGGTGATCAAAACCATATCTGCTTCAGGCCCATAACTAGGGCAGAAACCAAACTGAATTGTATCTATGTAATCTGTTTCATCCACAAATCCTTGGAGCTGGAAGCCACCATACCTTGCCTCAAAATGGTATGTTGGACACTAGTCTAGAACTATCCATTATAGACAGATTCAGAGAAGGCCTTTCAACAAAGTCTTTACAATTGCCTCCATTAGACAGCCTGGCACTTTGCCTTGTTGTAAGAAAGCAGCGATTAGCAATAGCAAGTACATTTCTATACCACTTATAAGTGCACTTAAGAACTCCTTAAATGGTTTACAAAGTGTAAGCTAACTGCCCCCAACAATCTGGGTACTCATTTTAGTGACCTCGGAAGGATGCAAGCCTGAGTCGAGCTTGAGCCCTTTCACTGGTATTGAACTTGCAACCTTATGGTTTGTGAGTGAGTGGCTGCAGTATAGGCATTTAACCACTGCGCCACCAGGGCTCTAATTATCCTCTTCACCCAGCCATTCCTCCATAAAATGTACAGGATTTTTATACATTTTTTATATTCTTGATTAGTTGCATTTTAATATAAGTTTGATATATTTCACTGATGGCTTTGTATATATTCTAATCTGCATTGTTCTTAATATTTCAGTGTCTTTAGTCTCAGCATTGAGAGTAAATAGGAATATAAAATCTTCATTATCTGTATAACTGTACAGTGGTACCCCGGGATACGAAAGCACCGCCTTACGAAATTCCCGGGATACGAAAAAAATCAATAGGAAAAAACTGTTCCGGGTTACGAAGGTTTTTTCGGGTTACGAAAAATTTTTTGGTGCTTTTCGGCGCTATTTCGCACGAAATCGCGGCTTTTCCCCATTAGCGCCTATGGCTTTTTCGGCTTATGAAGGATTTTGGGTTACGAACGCGGCGGCAGAACGAATTATTTTCGTAACCCGGGGTACCACTGTATTTAATTTTTTGGAGCGGGGAAGGATAGTTTCTGAATCAGACTGTCTTCTTCTATTAGGTGGTAATGTGTGTAAGTGTAAAATGGAGATAGCAGAACTGAACAGCATCAGGGACATATTCAAGAAGGACCTACAGCAGTGGTTTTTAAATTTTTAACACTGTGACCCCCTTTACATCTACATCCAGACGTTGTGGAGCAACACAGTATAAGAATAAAATTATTTTGTTTACTTTACAGATTTTTATACATACATTCATTTATATTTTATCATCTTATAAGGAAATAGCTCTCCTCCTCCCTCAGAGGCTTCAAGTTCTCTTCTTGCCTTTCTTTTCCCCTCTAGGAAAGAAAAGGTTTGGGAACAGGAAGAGGAGGGGGAAACCAGGGACCTCAAGTTTCATATTCCCCCTCTGAGAGTCCCACAGTTTGAGAACCACTGACATACAGTAATATTCTGATAAAACTGGCTTTGGAGGGGCAGTCCAAGTTGCCTCATGTTAGAAAAGCAGGATAAACATCCAAATGTGACTAAGTAAAATAAACTAAATATTTTTTCGGTTTTCAAAGACACCACTAAATCCAATTCCAAGATATGGTTTTTAATGTGAACTCACACCCAACAGTTTGATCAATCCTGTTAGTATCCACTGCACACATCCCCCCATAAAGTATTTAAAAGCTGAAGAAATAGTTATTTCCTGTTGAAAAAAAGCAGGCCTGCTCATCCTGTGGTTAATTTTAGTCTCTTCAATTTCAAATCCCTGCTGCTCTGCTAACCTGGGTTTCATACAATTGGAATGTACTAACATAAAAGAGATTTACACTTTTAAAATACAGTTATAGTTAGCATGTGGCAAAGACAGTTCTAATTAATCTTCTGTTGTCCCACTTTTCCAGCTGCTTTAAGAATGTCCCAGTTTCTTTTTCCTCCTTTCCCCACTTCCCCCTCTGTTCTTAGCTTACACTAATTGCTAGAAAATTAGTCACTGTCTGGACTGGCCATAAATCCAGGGCCAGTCCTAGATCACTGTGCTCTGGAACTGCCCCCGGATTGGTCACGATGGCAGCTGCATGCACTGGCCCACAATTGGTATGGCGGTGCAATGTTGTGTGCATTGGTCACCTGGGCCATTGACATGGCACACCCACAGCAATAGCAATAGTAAGTACATTTCTATACCGCTTATCAGTGTACCTAAGCACTCCCTAAGCAGTTTACAAAGTGTAAGCTAATTGCCCCCAACAATCTGCGTACTCATTTTAGCGACTTCGGAAGAATGCAAGCCTGAGTCGAGCTTGAGCCCTTTTGCTGGTATTGAATTCACAACCTTATGGTTTGTGAGTGAGTGGCTGCAGTACAGGCATTTAACCACTGTGCCACTATCCCATTCCCAGAGTCATCACTGCTTCCATACCTGCAGGAGCTCCATGGACAGGGTAGAGAAACCCTACTCTTTTTTCTTGTTGGTTGCATAGGCAAGCCCATCCTCGCCTGGCCACAGAGCTCCTGAAGGTACGGAAAGAGCAGCAGAGGCTCCAGGGACAGGCCATCTCTTTCCCTGTATTGTTCAGCACAGGGAAGGGGGATGGGGCAGCCCCTGGCATGTGAAAAGCTGGCTTGGCACAATTTGGGCCCAATCCAGCTGTTTGCATTTCACAAAAAACCAAGGTAAACACCCAGGTTTTCTCTAACTTTGCCAACTCCAAGGCAAAGTCAGGTTAAGTCACTGTGTGTCATATAAACAGGCAGCATCCGCTTCTGGGTGCAGAGATGGTTTTCACCTAAGCAAACATGGCCAAGGTAAAAGTAGTTTGCATTCAGTAAAGTTGGGGGTATGGATGTGTGTAATCTTGCTCTTCTCAATAGGTTTAGGCACAAGCAAACTGCTGCAGCATTTCCTAGCTTGTTTGCTCTTCCTCATTAATAGCTCTTGCCCACCTTTATCACATTCTGATGTTGCTTGACCACATGTGTTCAAGATTTCATCTGTTAAATGTTGAAGGGTATGAGTTTTAAGACTGCTAGTTTTCCTAGAATATTATAAAGGAACTCCTAGTGAAACAGTGCCCCAATTGTTTCTGTTCTTTTGACATCTATTCCTAGGACAAAGCCAATCTTCCTCTTTTAAGACTAACAGTGAGCAAAAATTAAAATAACGCCCAACTTCAGTTCATTTTTTAATTTTTTTTTATTTTGCATTGGAATGAAGGGCTTTTCTGAAACAAAGATCTTTCTCACATTTAGGAATCTAGCTTCTTTCTCATATTACATTAATACTAATTAACTGTCTTACATTTTAAAAAACACACAGAAAATGTTTCTATGTATATTTTTGGCACAACACGTTCAGCCTCTAGATGTGAAACTCCTAATAAATAAATGGCAATTTTCTCAGCATATAACAAGCTCCACAAACACTAGTAAAGTCTGGTCTAAATTTATCAGTTTCAAGCTACAGAAACTGGGAACAAATCAAAACAATAAATAGTTATGAGAAAGGAATGTTATATCTATTAAAGTGGAGAAAATACTGAGCTTGCTTTATAGTACTGTAGAGTTGCTTGCTTTATAGCACTGTATAGCACTTTAAAACAAAACAACCCTCCAATATCTTTTTTGTCCTCTATGTGAGGAGCATGGTGAATTCAGGAAAATACTGGCTATGGGAAGATGTTGTTAACCTCCTCTCTCTGTGTGCAATCGTCTCAGTTTAGCTCAGACCTCCACATCCTTAGTTGCAATTAAGAAGAGATACTTGGTTGCATTTTAAGTATTTACCCTACTGCACAGTTAACACATACTGCCGCTTTACCCTACTTTGCCTTTCTTCTGGGCCCAGAATGTATACTTTTCACCTCTCTGAAATGAAAAGAGGTACATGGTGGGTTTAGAAGCAAATTTACTGTGCTCGATATTGTTCTTTTTTTTAAAAAAAAGTCTACATTTTAAAAAGTTATTCCTTTTGCTATGGATGTAAAAAGTGTCTGTGGCTGATGTATAGCACACACCAGATCGTGAACGAGAAATGCCCAACTTAGAACTGCTGCATCATTTGTTCCTGGACCTGGGGCCAGACATGCTCAGCATCTCAACAACAAAGGGAGAAGATCAGCAATAGTTCTCAGTCATTCACTGGGAGGCAGAAAGAAGGGGATACATGCAATGACATCATATCTATTTTGACATGGAAGATTCTGGATGCATTCAAATGTAAGAGGAACTGAAGAGGAAAACAAGCACTTATCAGGAAATGGGCCTGACTAATGCAACGGCTTCTGCATGCTTACCAGGAGCTCCCAGACTATTACAATAAACACACTGTTCATCCTGCCAAAGCTCATTTGTGCTTCCCCACACCCAACCCCATCTTCCTGCCAACCTAGTGTCAGGCTACATCATTAGACACTGCTGGCCTGAGGGAAATTTTATCTGGAAGGTACAGATGACAGTGGGGGGGGGGGGGTCACATTTATGCAGTCACAACAAAGGCACTAAGAATCAAACTTCTTGGATTCTATTCTGGAACAAATCTGACACAAGTCTCAACAACTGCTATGAGAAACTTTACTGTTTCTGAATTCTTACACAAAAATTGTCCCAAGTCAGTTTTCCTCATACAAGGAGAAGAAAAGAAAAACCAACACTTTCCAGGAAAAGAACTTTTCATGGACTAGCAGTAACTTCTCTATCTCTGTAGGTTACAAATTTTATTCAAGGAACAAGTCTTGGTTGTAGAAGCAAGATCAGAATGACATGTACCTTTTTTTTTTTAAATATGCATACAAGTATTAGGAGATAGCTATGCAAAGATGCCAGTGTACAGGTTTCATGCAGTTTAGGATAACACACAGGTGAAATGTAGCATCAGTCTGATCTTGTGGTTAACCACAAGAATAAATCACTGCCATGAGTGTTATGAATTCAATGGCTCTACATCTGTCTTTCTTGTGGCAGATTTACAAGACCAGTTCATCAAGCAAACATGCAAGCCATATAGACAAATGAGTCTGCATAAATTTAAAAACGCTGCACATGTAGATATGTGAACTGGCCCCAGATTTCTCACAACTCTATCAGATAACTTAAAGATACTGCTGGTGTCTATAAAAACCCATTAAAGGCTATTCATTAAGAGTACACTCTAAAATGAAATGGATTGATACAAATGAGCTTTTAAAGAGAGCTCTCAGATATATTATTACTTCTAAAAACTTATTTTAAAATGTAATCTAAATTCAGGTCAAACATGTTAAAAGTCTGTATGCTTGGTCTCTTTAAAATGACATCAGACACACTGAGGTTTAAAACTTGATTTTCTACATACATAAAAGTATGGAGAAAAGGCAGAAAAAATTAAGTTTCAAACTAAAATACCTTAGGTCATACATAGTCTAATTATCATAGTGCAAGCTATATATTTAAAATGTTAACCAAAGAGCATTTCCCCGTTCCTACATCTTGTATTAAAAATGTTGAGTCTGAGACAAAGATGTTAGTAGCATAAGCTTTTGTAGACTAAGGTGTGAAACAGACAGTCAAAAAGAGTCAGCTTCCTGGCAGATTGGGGTCATGGCTCTCTTGTTTCCAAGCAGATATAAACTGTATTATACAAAAGACAAATGGGATACATGAGCAGAGGTTTCAGACTGTGTTCCTACATATTATAAAGGGCTCTATTTAGTTTTAAATGAGGTAGTAATGGTTGCATCAGGCAATTAGTGTGCAAGCTAATAAATGAATTAGAATATAAAGAAGGTTTAGATCTCTGGTATACAATCAGCCCTTTTTCTTCATTTTAATATTGACTCAGTCAATACATCTCACTGCTGATTCCTATTCCCACTAAGAATATCGATTTGAAGGATGGACTGATAAAAATAAAGTGACAATTTTAGATCAAGGAATTGAATGGCAATTCCAGTTTTGAGTCTTCCCTTTTTCAGGAAATATATCCTATGGGCAACTACATTATATCAATAAATTTATATGCTTTCTCCCAAGCCAAGCCTTTGAATATTAACCCCATTGCACATGTTGGTTCCTCAATCTACTTCCTTTTTTCTTTCTGAAAGAAAACCACAGTATTAATAGAACCCAGAAATTTAGCAAGCCTCAAAGCACTGCTTACCTGTCTCCTCCATTGAAAATCTGTTAGGACCTGTTTGTGTGTTCTTAACAGCAGGACTTTCTTAGGAACTTAAGGCCTCAAGCAAACTGTGTGCCCTGAGCGATGCAGGACCGCAGTGACCAGATGCCACAGTCCCAAGGCAGGTTGCCATGGTCTACAATAAGGAGACCTTTTTTTGCACTTCTTTTGTGGTTGGGTTTGGGCCACCTTAGGCAACTGGGGCACAATTTCAGCCCAATCCAGAGGCATGAGTCATCTGAATGCCACATCCCCAGATCTGCTCAAAGCTGGCACTTTTAGCTCGTCTGTTTTGGGTCTAAGATATCAAAATCAGACTTCAATACTGGCTGCAGGGTCAATGGATTTATTGTATGTCTGTTACTTATTTTCTACTTCATATTGTTTTTAAAAATGTAGCAGATCACATTTTCCTTATGTTCTCACACTATCAAGCAATTATACCAATGTAAACACCAAGAAGAAACAGAACACATTCAGAAAATGAAGAATATTAGTATCCAAAAGGATCTTGTAGCACCTTTGCGACTCAGGGGCTCAAGAGAGTGGCCCTTTTAGTGCTGGATCGGGGTCATGGCAACTACAGTACATGACACAGCCCCAATCTCGCCTTTCTGCAGGACAAAAAGGAGCTGCAAAAAGCGCCTTTTTGCACCCCAAAAATGCACCATAGCCACCAGCACGTGGCTTTTCTGCACTCCTTTGGTGCTGTGTCATGTAGATGCAGCACCAGAGGAACATTGTGATGGTACACACCATGTGGTGCAGCACATGGCATCACGCCGGCTTGGGTCGCGGAATTGGGGCATGCATCATGTGGATGCCACGCCTCAATTTCGCCCCCAGACTAACCTTAATGGCCAATCTGTACAGCCCCTAACTGAACACAAGACATTGTAGCATAAGTTTTTGTAGACTTGGGGGCTGTGCAGATTGGCCATTAAGGCTGGCCTGGGGGTGGAGTCAGGGCATGGCATCCATATGACACACACCATGACTCCGACTCCATGGCAGCATCATGGCACTTCTCTGGCACTGTGTTTAGCTGATGCAGTGCAAAAGGAGTGCCATAAAGCTGTGGCGAGACAGCTACGTGCCCTTTCCAGGGCGCAAAAAGGAGCTGCTTGTTGCGGCTCCTTTTTGCACTGCGGAAAGGCCAGATTGGGGCTGCAGTATGTGGTTGCTCTGCCGCCGATCTGGCAAAGATGGTCTGCACAGCCCCTTGGTCTACCTTCTCAGGTGTATGGAGTGACTTGGTGTCCAGGAAGGACCTTTATATCAGACTGTATGTAGCCACAGAAATGCCATATTTGTGGTTATATATTGATGAGGTGGCAAGTTCAGTTTTAACTATGAGGGACATTTTAGTTTTAACACTGAGAAACAACAGAAAGAGGAAAGACGTTCCCTAAGGTCAGGTGGGTAGATGATCATGTGAAGGGTGAAGGGAGTTTTGGAATATGATGTGTGCAGGCTAGGAACCAGAGAGGAGATATGATAAACTGGTGAAGAGTGTCCTCATGAGGCTGGGGTGTTAACCAGTGTTATAATATATGTAGAGAACTACAGTGTTATAGTAGTTTGAGTGCTGGACTGCAACTATGGTGATCAGGGTTTGATTTCCCCCTCAGCCATAAAACCCATTGGGTAACCTTGGGCAAGTCACTTGCTTATAGTCTTAGGCAAAGGCAATGGAAAACCTCCCCTCAACAAATCTTGCCATGAAAACACCCATGATAGGTTTGTCTTAGGGTTACCGTAAGTCGGAAACAATTTGAAGGCACACCACAACAAACAACAGTGGCAGAAAGCCACTAAAGAACAGTACAAATTATAAGAAAATCCTCCCCTACAAGCCTGATCTGAAGTCCATCTCTCATAATACTTCTGAAATACTGGGCTGGATTCCTAGGAACTTTATTCATTCACAAATCGAAACAGAATGGGGGTAGCCATTTTGGCCACGTAGCAAATCCAATAATACCCAAACAATGACACTTTTATTGGACCAACCAAACTGCACAATTATGTTGCAAGATTTCAAAGTCATACTGGCTTCTTCATCAGGCAAACAAGAGAAAGAAATTGAAGATATTAGTCATAGGCCTGCATTTTCTGTTTTTTCTAATATTTTTTCTAATACAGTGGTGCCCCGGGATACGAAATGATCGCGTTACGAAATTTCCGGGGTACGAAAAAGTTAGATTGGAAAAAACTGTTCCGGGTTACGATATTTTTTTCGGGTTACGAAATTTATTTCGGCGCGAAATTCAAACGCAAAGCGCAGCTAGCGGCTTTCCAGCGCTAACGGAAAGCCTTTTCGGGTTGCGAAATTATCGGGTTACGAACGGAACGGCGGAACGAATTAATTTCGTAACCCGAGGTAGCACTGTATTCAGACTGATTGGCATGCTTTGCCTCTACACCACCTAAAGCAGTGGTTCTCAACCCGTGGGTCGCAATCCCTTTGGGGGTCGAATGACTCTTTCACAGAGGTCGCCTAAGACCATTGGAAAACACATTTTTCCGATGATCTTAGAAACCGAGACCATCGGTTGGGGGTCACCACAACATGAAAAACTTTATTAAAGGGTTGTGGCATTAGAAAGGCTGAGAACCACTGACCTAAAGTTTTCTTGATGCAAAACATGAAGAATTCTTGAGAAATTCAGTGTTCTCTACCTACGTAAGAGCCTGTGGCTTCACAAAGGAAGGAGACATGCTGGATTACAAGGAAACATCTTCTTTGAATTGCATATGGACATTAAATTTCCTTGACTTTGAAAATCTACTAGTGATCACATGGCCAAAGGGGGAGGTGCCAGCCTGCAGATAGCCCTCCCTACTATCTGAACTAAGACCATAAACAGAAAGTGCAGGCCAATGACTAACATCTTTAATTTCTGTCTCCTGTTTGCCTGATGAAGAAGCCAGTGTGACTTCGAAAGCTTGCAACATGTAATTGTGCACTTTGGTTGGCCTGATAAAGGTACATTTGAGGGGTAACTGTTTGAGATAGCACATGCATCTGGGGTTGGAAATGCTGGAGCAGCTATAAAGTTTGTGCATCTTGTCTCATATATCATGTTCTCATTAATCCTTAGGCACAGGTGTGATTCCCAGAAACACACTTGTGTTTCCAAGTAATGGACAATTAGATAAACTTTAAATATACATACAGTACATCAGTTACTTTCTGATTTCCAAATATGACAAGCATATGAATCTTCACATACAATTGCTTTGTACTGTACAGAATTATCCAGAGAATGGTGTCTATTGAACATAAACAGATTTCGTTGTATAATCTGGTTGAAAGGGTTATGTTTGGAAGCCATATGTAACTTGCTTTGGTGTGTGGTTATTTCCTTGCACATCCATCCCTTCTCCATTATTACTCTTCTTCCCATTTGGATAATGTTCATACTTCCTGTCTATACTCAACTCCCATTCCTCTGCAGCACGTAACAGGTCTGATGTTCTAAAATAAATTGGGCACATGCTTCAAAATGCAGCTCAGAAAAGGAACAGGCTGTTCCTTTTGGTTCAAAGAAATGGTACAGGTTGACTATCCCCGATTTGAAATGCTTGGGATCACAAGTGTTTCAGATTTTGTTTTTCCCCCCCAATTTTGAAATACCTGTATTTACATATACATAACACACAACACAAGCAGCATAGTACATACTGTATTTGCAAGGCTGGAGAGAGACACAAATGATGCAAAGCTGGGGAGAGACATGCCACAAAAGAGAAACTGAGGATATGTGAAAAGGCAGCAACCCAACTGTAGTACTTGGCACAAATTCATGCAAATCCACGCTTTCCATCATTTCACAGCTCCTGATGTCTCTCTCCAGCCTTGTGTCTCATTTGTTTGCTACTTGTGTGGTGCATGAGACGCGAGGCTGGAAAGACACTGAGGATCTCAGAGATGAATGAACAGGAATGCCATAGCCCCTGCCTTGAAGGTGGAGGTGGGAGGCTGGTGGTACAATATTTTTGGAGGTTTGAGGATTTAAGATTTACAGATTAGGGGTGCTCAGCCATTACTCCCATGCTACAATACACAATGCATATTGTGTGGATGCAGACCAGAGTTTAAAATCCATAACTCCTCTTATCAAAAGGAACATTTAAAAAAGTAATGCAATGACAACACTATACATTTCTCTTATAAATGAAAGTCCTGTTTTGTCCTCTGTTCTTATGAATCATAGAGTTGGAAGAGACCACAAGATGACCCAAATACAACCATCATCCCTGAAAACTGAAGGGCCATGTCAATGCCGTTGTACCAGTCATGTATAGTCTTGGTGGGGTAACTTGCTACCAGAAAGATGCACTTATAGGTAGGTGCCTTTCTATTGGGTTGCAACTTGATTATGTGTCATGGATGTACACCCTACATAACAGATGCTCAAGAATATATTGTGAATATCAAAGATGTCCACGTACACCAAAATAGGGAAAAGCTTGGTCTAAAAACAGAATTACATAATTGATGTACACAGATCTGAGCAAGTCATTTTACCTTTGGGTCTCTATTTCTCTATCTAAACTGGAAATGACAAACTTCTACTAACCCATTAAAGAAAAAGAATTTTTTTCCAGATACAAACTGACTAAATTTGCTCCAGGCACTATATCCAAGATATGACAACTGCCTAGACTACTGTCATTGTATAGTCACTTTTCTGGGCAAGATTTTAATCCTTTTTTAAAAACAAAGCACAGATTATATCTGTGCTGTGATTCTTAAAGAAGCTTTTCTGAGAACACCACATCCATACTGTTAATCAATACTGTATCTTTAATTTTAACCTTTTTATTTTTTAATCTTTACAACAAGAACAACATTTCCTCCTCCTCATTTGCCTTTTCCCAACTTTTTTCCAACTTTAGACATCTTTTTAAGAAGACACAAGTAAAAAAACATATAAGTAAAACATATAAAAAACTATTGTTAAAATGTAATTAAGCTACAGGATTAAACATATCCACTGAAAGGCAATACAACACACTATTAAAAGCTTTTCCTGATAATCTTGCCCATTTTTAAAAAGTCTTCAGTTCTCACTAGAAGAACAAGGAGAAAAACAAACTACTAGCAGTCTCCCTAGGAAGGGATTTCTAAAGCTTGAGGGCAGCCACTGAGACAGTCCTCTACTGCATTCCCACCAGACATGCTTGTAAGAATGGTATGACAAAAATGAAGGACACCTTCATACTGAAGTTATGAGCACTCTCATATGGGAAGATGGGGGTTCTTTGGAAAGCATGGATACAAAACTAACTGTACATGTTAGAACCAGCACTTTGATGTAGCAAGATGTTCTCTTAAACAACAATATCCCACCTGCACCTCTTGAACACTCTTCAAGAGTCCCACATAGAGTAAATTATAGTAATCCAAAGTATTTACTTTTATGTGTGTTTTTACTTTTTAACAGAAACGCACCTGGATTTTCCAATCACACCTGCAACTTCTGTCTACATCACAACAACAGGCTGAACTGCAATGCTCATGGCTTGAATGTCATATCCAATACAGCAGTGTCCACAAATCACACACTGAAATTAGTCACAGATGCATAGTACCAATATGAAAAACAGTAATCTTCCCATTCACTCAGACTTTTTTTTCAACAAAAAGGGGCTTTTGTTTACTGACACAGCTGCTCACTGTCCTTACATCTTAGTATGGACTTCAGGTGCTCTCCTATAGCACTGTAATCAGAAAAAACAACAACGTGGGTACATGCAGCATGAATTGGCTACAAGTGGCACTTGGTGGTGTGGGGCACATAAAATCCCGAGCCACTTTATTCCTCTTGGAATGTATTTCTGGTTGTAGGATGAGACACAAAATGGAATCAGATGAATTTCCTGAGTAGACACACCCTTCAAATTACATGTGACACAGCTTTTCTTCAGCACACCTAGGAAAACAGTTCCTCAGTATATTATACATGTCCACAGGAGAACTGTATATCTTCATGCTTCAAGTAATGTATATTCCACATTACTGCAAGCCTCCTGCAGCTATATTGTGCAGTCTGCAGGGAGTACATAAGTGTTAGTTATTGACATACACAATGGAGGTGTCGCTATATCAAAATTAGGGTGCATGGTCAGAAAATGGGCCCTGAAGAAAATGTATTTATAAGAAAAAAAATCCTCTAAAAATCACAGTTTTGGAAAGAATTTATTTGTTTTCAGTAGTTCTACTCTGATATATTCCGTTCATACCATTAAAAGCTACATAAAGCCAGAAACATCAATAAAAGAACCAACTCTGAAAGAACCTCCACAGAACCGATGAGCTGCCCTTTCCTTGTTCCAAATCCAAGGGCAACATACAGCAGAGAGCATAGTGGCAGAGGAGGGCAGAATCTGAAATCTGTGACCAAGCCCTTTGGCGCAGCTGGACTTCTTGCTATTTCAAAGAAAGCAGTGGATGTGTAGAATACTAAGGTAGGTGTGGCTACTCTGCACAGAGCATCAGAGAAGCAAAACTGCTGCAGTCAGGTACAGCAGCACAAAAGAATACTGTATCATGGCATTTAGCTAATGTAGGTCACACCTTATAGACTCAAGGGAATAGATGCACCACTTTCACAAGGTTGCTGTGATGGGTATATATTCACACAGCTGTTTATCTGCTGTAGTTGAAAGCAGATAATCTGTCTTAAATATTAAAAGGATTAATTCCCAATGCGTTAATCATGTAGTATTAAAAGCAAATCATCCAGTAGTGTTCAAAATGGTTCTTCACAAAGCAGAGTGTGAAATAAGATGTCGCCTATGTCTACTCCCTTTTCTGTAATTAGTCCCAAATGTCTCAACTGGAACCCTAAGTATACCACATTAAATGAAAAGGGTCTGATTTCATGAAGATACTGGGAAAATGCTGTTTCTTGAAAGAAGAATAAAAACAAACACAAACTGGCACCTCTGTTTAAATTTAAATCCCTAAATCAAGGTCACAAGTAGGAAAATATGCCTACACAAACAAGACAAATTCTTTAGGATCAATTTTATATTATTGTTTTAAATCAAAAGCATGAACAAAGAAAAGAAACCACTCAATCAAAGATATTTCTCTGTAATACCACAACCAGAAAAGGGGAAGGAGGGAATTCTTTAGGGAAATTACTTGCTTTCTGGACAGGTACACTGAGAAGACAAAATATTTGCCAAGCTTTTCCTCCACCCTCTATGTGCATGTGTGTGTTTGTGTGCCTGCTTGGGTTGTGCTTCCTTTGTTTGCCTTAAAGATGGAGTAGCCACCAGTTCCCCCAATGCATACCTTATCCCACAAAAGATTTCATTAAAATGCACTGGAGACAAAGCACAGCTGCACTCCTTGCATCTGAAGCCAGCAACAATAAACCCCAGGCCTTTTAGAGACCAAGGGGGTACCCTCACTGCAAGGCGTTTCATTGCATCAACAATAAATCAGGGTGGGGTATGGAGCCACTGGAAATTCATCTGCATGGCACACACCAAACAAGATGCAAAACATCAAGATTTTTTTCAAAGCATTTTGTCAGTAAAAGCAAAGAAAAGAAATCCTTTTCAATGTTTGTAAATCGGAGCTTTCACTTTTATTGAGGAGTCAATTCTTCTTTTTCCTGCACCAATCAAAGCACATGACGCACCCAAATATGCAGCAAACAAAACTATGCAGCAGGCAACTTGGACACAGCCACGTTCCCTGCTTTAGCAAGAGTGGTGACAGGTCAAAACAACAACAAAAAAAGGAATGGTAAAGAACAGCCTGGTTTTAAAAGGCAGGCTGACTTGGTTAAATCCGCCTCTTCCATGGGGACAGGATCTGTCCAAAGCATTTAAAAAAGTGATCAAATATTCTGAACGAGACGTAGAGAAGGGACACCACCACCACCATTAAGATTAATAAGACAAAATGTCACTAAGTCCTCATTATGTCCTGCAGACAGGACAACAGCTTGGGGGAGGGAGTCAATTGCAACAGTTTGGGACAAGAAGATATTGCAGACAAATACCATGATTCTGCTCAAGTACAAAGGTTTTCTAATTGGTAACTGAACAACATGAAACAATGAAGATTCTTACACTCAATTGCACAGATCACAAAAAGTGAAAGATTTGCTCACTTGAGGCCACCTTCCCCTCCCCTGGCTGTATAACATCCCTACTAAATACACATCGGTCTGGAGCTAGTCTGCATTAGCTTCCTACAAAAGAGAGCAATAGGGTTGGTAACTGGTGAGGTGGAGTAAATTGCTACAAAACAAATAGGAAGATCATGCATTAAAAAGGGAAGAAGGGAGGGGAGAGTACGCCACTCACAGTTATCCGGGGGATGTTCTTCTTGCCCTGGTAGCCAGACATGATGTGCGGCTGTTGTTGCAGGGGCAGAGCCGGCTTTTGCTCACCAATCTAGGAGTGATACCAGCTTGCAAAGAGGCTCAGGTGGAAGAAATGGTGCGTCCTTTCTTTCCTCTTCTTCCCCTTTCCGTCTCGCTCCCTCTCTCTTGCTTCACACAATAGTAAATCCTCTCCCTCCCTCCCTCCTCTTTTTTTTTTTTTACCAATGACAGCTGGGACCCTGTAAGACAAGAATGGCTGATGAGGCGACTCCTCCCTTCTCCTTCTTCCCAGTCTCGCTTTCTCTGTGTATTGATTTCTCTCTGCTCACTGCATTTGCCTCACCCACTCCTGGCTGCTGTCACTGCAGGAAAGCCTGAAGGCCACTAGAGGGTAGCAGTAGAAAGACACCAGGCACCAGATAGGCAAGGGTGCTGGATGAAGTCTACGAGCCCTTTCCTAGGGAAGTTCTCTGCTTCTGCAATGTGCAGTTGTAAAACTAGAGGCAAACAGAGACCATGCAAGAGAGTAGAACAGAGATGACTACAAGGCTCCAAACGATGACAGCAGCAAGAAAAAATGAAGCTCTGTGAATGAATTGCCATAAGCATACTGGGAACCAGCCACAGAACAAAGGATTTCCAGGATTTTTGGTGTATAATACAGTTGGCCCTCTGTGTCCACGGATTTTTTATCCATGGATTCAACCATCCATTGCTTGAAAATATTCAAAAATAATATAAATTTCAAAAGCAAACCTTGTTTTTGCCATTTTATATAAGGGATAGCATTTCACTATGCCACTGTATTTAATGGGACATCAGCATCCACAGACTTTGGTACCTACGGGGTGTGCTGGAAACAAACCCTCGAAGATACCAAGGGCCCCACTGTACAGTGGATTTTTTAAAAAAATTTTTTACAATGAATAGCAGCCAAGCTGGCATGTGGCAAGACACTATTAAACACTCCACATATTTATTAGTTTTCAACACTGTTATATGGAAATTTCCCTAAAATCTCTATTACTAATGTTATATGTTTTGTGGTTACAGAATCAAACTAGAAAAAACAACTCCTAACAGGGAGATTCTTCCCAAGAATTGCACAGACCTTTAGAAAGAAATCATCTTATTGTTATAAAGAAAACTACACATAGACATGGAACAGGATATAAATAGGATTGCAAGAGGCATATTTCAGAAATCTATTGTTGTGCACCTTCAAGTCATTTCTGAGTCATGGTGACCTTAAGGCAAACCTATAATGAGGTTTTCTTGCCACGATTTGTTTGCCTTTGCCTTCCTCCGAGGCTGACAGAGTCACCCAGTGGGTTTCCATGGTTGAGTGGGGATTTGGTCTCCAGAGTCCAGTACTCAAATCACCACACAAACTGGCTCTCACTTTCATAAATCTAACAAATCCAATCTATAATATATGGTAATCTGGTTAATTTGGGAGTGGGGAGTTTCTGTCTCTTAGGAAAATGTTGACAACACTAGAATTTTTTCCTACAAAAACATCATATTTCTATCCATGCACAAGCTGACTTCTGTGGAAATAAATCCCACAAAACTGGGAAGAACAAAAGCCAAAATATTCTCTTTCATCAAGTCTTCTAACATATAAACTTTCTTTGTTCTATTGAGTTTTATAGTGTGGTTAGTGGGTCTAAGATCACTGATGTGGTTTGAGGATCATATTGTGCTTTATACCTGATATGAGATAATCTCCTCCAGTTGCAAAACACATGTGTACACAAAGGATCTGCTTTGTAAACTGTGTGGAGCCCTGGTGGTGCAATGGTTAAATGCCTGTACTGCAGTCACTCATTCAAAACCCTAAGGTTCAAGACCAGCAAAAGGGCTCAAGCTTGACTGAGGCCTGCATCCTTCTGAGGTCGCTAAAATGAGTACTCAGATTGTTGGGAGCAAATCAGCTTACAGTTGTAAACCGCTTACACACTGCTTAGGCGGTATGAAGTGGTATAAATGAAACTTGTTTGTGTGTGTGTGTGCGTGTAGAATATTCGCTATTAGGGAATGAAGAACATCTGACCTGTAAGGAGATGATGAAGTACAAAGACTTTGATTCTAAGTACCTGCAGTACAAGACAGTTTACTAGATAAGATGTGAGTGCCACATTGTGAGGCTTGTGTCTAAAACCAAGGAAACTTATTAGTATTTGTGATATATGCTTAGTATGATTGTTCCTCATTCCCTAAGTCCCTTTTAAATAGGTGACCAGATGCTGTCCTTTTCCAGGACATGTCCTACATTTCAGCCTTCTGTCCAGGAAGAATTTCAAAATGCCCTCCATTTTGAGCATGACTAAGCATGAATTCATATTTATATTATTTTTAGCTTTTATTTTGTTATGTGCTAAATTTTTCTTCAATGTAATGTAATATCCTACATTCTGTGGTGCCTTATCCTCCTTTGTGGTTAGGACATCTGGTCACCCTGTTTTTAGACAGCATCATCTCCTTACAGGCCAGTCTGCTAATTATACAAGGGCATGGACCCTTACACAACTATGTGGGCAATTCAGGAAGGTGAAGGTGACCTAACTGAGCTGTCACTGCAGCAAATCTACAGTACACAGCGATCCTACTACTGAAACTAGAAAATGAATCTGAGAGTTTATTTTTTTTCTGCTTAGCGATTCTTCATTTTACTAACTAAACAAGTATTTTAACACGTTTTAAATTTTAACAAAGAAATCCATCAAAATTCTTAGAGAAGCATAATGCTCTAGACTGACCCCGGATTAAGTGATTTAGTGTAGATGCATCCTAAAGTGCTTCCCTGACAATTTTGACAGATTTCTTGAACTCATTATAAGCAAATACTATTTTCAAACTGTGCTGGATAGATACATGTAAAAGGGCAGAATCTGAACACACACAGAGAGAAGAATGAGAGAGATCTAGAAGGAGATTGTCAAGCTGGTAGAAAAAAATTAGAAAAAGAAATCTCATGTTTAGATCCAGACTGGTAGCTCGCATTGATTCAAAGGTAGTACATTTTGATGAGACTTAAAATACTCATTTGGATAGTACACACCAAGAAACAAAATTATGCTCCAGAATGACCACTGGCATTATCCCCTGAACCAACCACGCATACTAAGCCGAATCTCGTGTGACTCCCTGCCAATTGTGCCCATAGGTCAGCTGGGCTGGCACCACATTGGCTCCACCCGCCCATCCTTCTCAGTTCCACCACCATGGGCAGAAGCCCCCTGAGAAAGCCTGCCTCATTCACCATTGCTTCTGCTGAGGTCAGAACAGGGCACCTTGCCATGTGATCAATGAGGTGGGGGGCTTTCTAGTCCACCTTGTTGATCACAGTGGTGGCCTATTCTGACCTCAGCAGAAGTGATAGCATACTAGATTCACAGGTTGCTCCTGCCCACAGAAAAGTAAGGGTGACCTGCTTTCAGAGTTGCCGCCATCCCTTCCTCATGGGCAGGAGCTCCATGTAAAGCCTGCCCAGTGCACCACCTCCTGCTGAGAAGAGACTTGCTGAGGACAGATCATCCCTGAGATCAATGAGTAAATGATAGTGACCCCCTCCTTGTTGATAACATATCCCAGCACTCCTTTCTATCCTTAGCAGAAACACTAGCATGCTGGGCAGGCTTTACATGGAGCTCCTGCTCATGAGGAAGTGGCAGCAGTCACTCTGAAAATAGGCCATCCTGTTTCCCCATGTTGCTCAGTGTGGGGAAGAGGGATGGCATGGCTCTTGGCATGTGTGCTGGAGTATTAGCATCAATGCTTGTTTTGTAGATCTATGTTTTCTTTTCTTGAGAAGGAGGGTGTCTTCTAGCAGGAACATTGATGTATATTTCTATAGTCATTTGGTCAGTGTTGCTTGTGAAGAGGTCACTTCCCATACTCCTTCCTTTTCTAGGGGGTCAATAAAGTTTGTTGCCCTTTGTTCTCTGTCCTCCTCTCTCTGCTCTCACCAAGCATGGATGCAGAAACCAGGTTATGCTACTAAAGATGTTTTTTTCTTCTTACTTACACACATGAGAGTCAGCTCTAGGGGCTCTTCTACCAAGTATAGTTTTCCCTACTGATTAGTTATTTTGTAGAACCTAGAAGTAAATTTCTGCTTAGCTAACAATGTATCCCGTTTATTTCCCAGAAGCTCAGATCCAGTAGATTTTTACCAAATACCTGTAGTGTACACGCTTGATGCTGTTGGTGCTGCTGCTGCTAAACTTTCTTAAACACAAATAACCAAAACCATAATCAATTTTCTAACAATGTGGACAAACATATCAGGCTGAATGAGATCCAATCCAGCTGTTCACATGCCAAAAGAACTCAATGTCATTCTGCGGTTTCTGGGAAACACTGCACTTTCTGCCAACTTTGCTTAGTTTGGAGCAAAGTTGGATTAAGAGACAGAAACCTCTGTATTTCCCTGAGAGTAGCTGTACATCGTGAGGACAGCCAGCACTGGTTTCAGGGTGAGTTTGGTGTGTGCCCCCCCCCAGACAAGACCTTAATACTTATAGACTAGGAATTAGGAGGGGCAGAAACCCTCCTCCCATCTTGGAGTTGGAGCAGATGGTCAGTTTGCCGAACACAACAAGATCACAGCAGAGAGCATCCAATAAATACATAGCCAAAGAGATGAAGAATCTGAGCAGTTTGGGCATGGAGTTTTAATTCAAAAACATTAAAAACATAGCTCTCTTGTAGCCCATAACTTAATGAACATTCAGTATTTCTATAGTGCGTGTTTGTGTGTAGCAGAGAACTTCAGTAAATCCTACATATTTAAAAGCCCTGTGTTTTTTAGTCTGTAGGTACTCTACTGAAATATATGGAACTTCTAAAGTAATTTTTTCCCCTGCCCAACAGCATGGAGAAAACATAAGGAGATTCTGTAGATCAGAAGAATTGGGTATGATAGACTCAGGAATGACAGTTCCTTAGAGGTGCTGCAGGGATGGTAAAGAGAACACCCAAAGAAGAAGAGGCAACAACTCTCAGATGTAACCAAGCACATTCACTCCTTGGCTTTGATTCTTTCTGCATCCAGGCCATTGATATTGCTAAAAGCAGTAATGTGTGGGCAAATGGATTTGCAGGATTTGTGGCCTCAGTTGCAATGATCATGTCCACTCTCTAAAAACAGATGTAACTTGTTTATAGAGAAGACAAAGAAAGAGATTGGAGCTAGATGAGTACAGCTAAATGGATCCTCCAAGCCAGGTTAAATTAAGGATACGCCACAAGTCAAGTGTTCTTATACCAAGCAGAGTGCAAATGTGAGGGCTTCCAATGCAGAATAAAGTTCACAGAACACCATTTCATGGTTTATCAAGCTCCATATTGTACAACAAAATAAACCAGTCAAGTAAAACTATGTAAATCAATACAATTAGCATTATTTATGGCAGCTGACCAACTGGAGGTGGTAATCTAAAGATATAAAATTCTAGAGCAAGTAGGTTATACTTTGGCAGGATGCAAGAGGAAGGACAAATAAAACTATCTAAGATGCAAGTTGTGATAGATAATTTAATAGCAAAAGGACATGATAAAAATAGTACAGTGGGCCCTTTAATAAATAAAATAATTTTTAATTTCTATCCCGCTTTTTGCATACATGGGGGATCCATTCCGGACCCCCAGGGAAGGCAAAAAATGTGGGACCTCAAGTCTCATTTGTTTCAATGGCTGTGTATGGGCATGCGTGCCATTATAACATCCAGGGCTTGCCGTCCGCATAAGCTTAAAGCCGCAGAAGGCAAGCCCGCAGATGGGGCCAGTGCACTGTAATACAGGCTGAACTGGAAATCACAACCAAAGCTGATCTTATGATAATGCAGAAAATGCAAATATGTGAGATAAGAGGCTGCATCTGCACTTCAGAAATAATGCAGTTTGACACAGTTTTAACTGTCATGGCTCCATCTTATGGAATTCTGGGATGTACAGTTTGTTGTGGCACCAGAGCTCTCTGAGAGAGAAGGCTAAATATCTCATAAAACTATATATTCCAGAATTCTGTAGCATTAAGCCATGGCAGTTAATGCAATGTTAAACTGCATTATTTCTGCAGTGCAGATGCAGCTATAACCAAATATTTCAAAAGAGCTGTCTATGCTCTCTGTAGATATATTTAGAACCATGTTTAGTTTTCCCATCTTCCATCTTTTAAAAAATGGCAGTAGATCCTCTAACACAATTATCATGGCCATGTTACTAGGAAGCAGAAAGTGCCTTTTCCACTCTGCACTGCTTCCTGAGAGAATTGCCTTTTCACAAGCTGCTGTATTGTTTGTATGTACAGTGCTGTGCAAATCTACAGCGCTTTATATAAAGCATAATAATAATAATAATATCAACTTTGGGGAAAACTACACTGGGAATGGGACGCAGTGGCTCAGACTTTGACAACTGCAATATTGGCAGTTCGAGCCTGAGCACCACGGGATGGAGTAAGCTCCTGTCACCAGTCCTAGCTTCTGCCAACCTAGCACTTTGAAAGCATATAAAAGTGCAAGTAGATAAATAGGTACCACTTCAGTGGAAAGGTAACAGCATTCTGTTCAGTCATGCTGACCACATGATCACAGAGTCATCTTTGACCACACTGGCTCTTCAGCTTAGTAATGGAGATGAACACTGCCCCCTACAGTTGGACATGACTTGACAACGGTGTCAAAGGAGAAACCTTTACCTTTACCTTTATAATGGGAACCCATGACTGGAAAGTATGCACACACACCCCAACAGTGAAGTTCAAACAGCAGAGAAACATGCACACATTCAAAAAAGATGAAAGAAACAGAAAATCTTATGACTTTCAAGCATATGCTTTAATTTGGTCCAAATATTATTTGCCCAAGGTGCTTCTGCAAATTAACTTAATTTGGAAACTTAACTCACTTCAGATGTAGTGCTGGAGAGAAATGCTGAGGATACTGTGGACAGCCAAAAAGACAAATGAGTGAGTCCTAGAACAAATCAAGCCTGAACTCTCCCTGGAAGCAAAGATGACTAAATTGAGGTTGTCATACTTCAGCCATACCATGGAAAGGCATGACTAATTAGAAAAGACAACAATGTTGACAAAGTAGAAGGAGCTGAAGACCGTACACCAGGCAGCTAGAGTCAATCAGGGAGGTCACAGGCCTGTCTCTGCAGGATTTGAGCAGAGAGATTGAGAACAGGAGGTCTTGGATAGGTCTCATTCGCAGGGTTGCCATGAGTTGGTCAACTCAAAGCAGCTAACAACTACCATTTTCTGTAGCGATGCTTCATTTATCATTAAAGATAGGTGATTGTACTGTTGGATTTTGGAAATGTCATGATTTGTCCTGTGATGATGGAAGTGGAAGCTACGAACATTTGAAATGCACTATAAACCTGGAAATTATTTTAAGGCCTTTTGGAAAGCCACTTTGTTGTTTTCATTTTGTGTAAAGTAGGGCCTGTCAAATGCAATTTCAAGGTGTTTTTTGTTGTTGTTGTTGTTAGGCATACAATTCATGGAAAATTGACTGGTGTCCACACCCCACAATTATGATGAGGAAAGTATAGTTAGCATTATTTCTGCCAACTAACTTTATGGCACAAGTACATGGGTGCTTTATTGTTGTTAACTGTCCTAAAGTTGGCTTCGACTCATGGTGATTCTGTGGATGAGTCATCTCCAAGATCTCCTAATCTCCACTGTTCTGTTTAGGTCCTGCAAATTCAGACCCATGACCTCCCTAATTGAGTCTACCAACCTAGCATGTGGTCTTTCTCTCTTTCTTCTTCCCTCTACCTTTCCTACCATTATTGTTTTTTCTAGTGAATCATCCCTTCTAATGTGGCCAAAATAAAACAGCCCCAATTTGATAATCACGGATTCCATGGAGATTTGAGACTTCTTAAAATATCAACTGCCAAAAGATATGGTGATTACTGGAAATACTGAAAACAAAAAAGAAAAACACAAATCCCTTTGTGAAGGACAAGCCCACATATGACTATTAGCTATGACAGTTAAATAGAAGCCCAAACACGCAGAGGATGCATACATACAGAGAGCAAGTACAGAGACCAACCAAATCAACATAAGATGCCCCCTGCAATCAGGCCCTGCTTTGTGAATTCCCAATCTAATCTACTTGGCCTCTGTTGGAAACATAGGCGCTTTACAGGCCGCCCAAAAAGGGCGGTCTGCCAGCGCCGTCATTTGCTGCGCAGAGGAGCCCCAGCGGCCAAACCGGGCAACTCCTCGGCGCAACAAAAAAGAAGTTGCAAAATGCAGCTTCTTGTGGCGCGGAAATGGCGCCGCAAGTTGCCAATGGCACACTCGCAGCATCATTTCTGCTGCGTGACGTGTGGACGCTAGGCATCCGTGACATGAAAATGGTGGTGCCCGTATAGAACAGGGGCTGCCATTTTGTACGCGCTCGGCACGTACTAGGGTTAGGGGCGTCCGAAAAGGATGCCCCTTTCTAACCCTAGTACGCGCCGAGCATGTACTAGGGTGCCCGTTTGTAATGGTCCGTACGGTAATCCTGCATGAGATGGATACTATACCAACCCAGCAAGAAATTGCAACCACACCTACAAGGACATTATAAAATAACATCCTCATATATACAGTACAGTAGTAATGGCATTAAAAAAACCCAACAAGAATAGCAATGCTTTCTGATTCTATCAGTACTGGTATATGTTTTCCTTAGCAACTTTATTTTGCATCTCTATACAAATGCTAAAAGAATCCACACACCATTTGCTTCATGTCAGAGACTAAACATGTATTGTAAGACCACAAAGCAAAATCTGCCTTCTTGCTGCTTTTCATCATAAAAAGGATCTAGACTTCTGGAGTAGACTGGCAGCAAGGGCTATCTGTAGCACATGTACCATTCAACTTATGCTTTCTTAGATCTTTACAGATCTAACTGGCTTTATTTTTTTATTATTATTTTTTAAAAGCTTATATAAAACCAATGCCATATATCCTGTTTAGTGTTTTGTTCTTCTCAAGACTTACTGAAATTTAGCAATGAGATTTACTGTACTTATGTATGGGAATGCCACTTGGAAGATACAATACAGACACTAATACTATGGCCCTAAAGGCACTTGTTCATGAGGAGAAAGTTGAAAGCTAATGTTGTTGCACTAAATACAGCATGCTGACTCACAACAAGTTCAAGCAGACCTACTGCATATTTTCTGTGCAGGCTGATGATGTATCATCAACCAACTTTTTGGGTTGTCAGTAGTAAAGCAGCACTTTCAGAGTTACACAAACTGAAACTCAGTGTAGTACATTACTTGAACTTAAACTGGTTTGTGGAAGCATCCAAACAAATACCACAGCGGGTTGCACAAGCCACAAGCTTAAACAGGAGAATCAATGCATAAAACAGGGGTGGCAAATATTCAATACTATGTTGATTAACTAATATTCCTATCAAGCCTCACCATTGGCCAGGCTGGCTATGCTGGATTGCAGTTAAGGGTTCAACACTCTCTGAAGAGCTGAACATCCCACATCTCTGCCGTGAAGTCCAGTTAACAAATTTACATTACATGGGTATGGAAGGAAACCATAACAATATCATGTAAATAATGAGAGAACTGCCATTTAGATTCTCCATGATCAATAAATCCAGTTGTCCATCAGTCACATTATTTACATCCCATCAAGATTAGGATGCCAAGCTATTCATATAATGGGGGGGGGGGGGAATACAAGCAAAACTGCATATACAGTGGGCCCTTGGTATTCTGCCAGGGTTTGGTTCCAGGACCATCCATGGATACCAAAATCCATGGCTGTCCAAGTCCCATTATATACAGTGATATAATAAAATAGTGTACCTTATATAAAATGGCAAAATCAAGGTTTGCTTTTTGGAATTTATGCAGTCTTTAAATTTTTTCAAACCATGGATGGCTGAATTTGCGAATAAGGAATCTGTGGATATGGAGGGCGGGTTGTAGCTGAAGACATACAAAAAGTTATCTACAGAATTAAAACACTACTTTAAATTCATAAATTAAAAACATTACAGCACTAAAACAGAAAACTCATTCAATAAAACAGTCAGTTCCCAAACACCTACTAGAATAAAATGATCCTCGCCTGATAATAATAGGGCAACAAGAAAGGAGCCACCCTAGACTTCCTAGGAAAGGCATTCCAGAGACTAGGAACAGCCATAGAAAAGGCCCCTTTTCTGCATTCCTGTCAAACTTGTAACGTTGATGGGACTGAGAAGCACCTCCCCAATAGTCTTAGAATTTGGGCAGGCTCATATGGTAAGATAAGGTGCTTCAGGTAGCCTACACCTGAGCTATACAGGGCTATGATAGCCTTTTGGCTGAAGAGCGGGGTATAAGTAAATAAATATTATGCTTATTATTTATTATATATGTCATAACCAGCACTCTGAATTATGCCCAGAAATGAATTAGCAGTCAATGGAAATACTCCATTTCAACTCTGGATTAAGTTTTAATTTTTTCACCCTCATCCAGTCCATTATTGTTAAAAGCACCACTTTAGAGCCAAAACAACCAAAACAACTGAAGTAGCAAGGAGAGATAAATCTTGGTTTCATCAGTTGTAGGATCTTCAGAAATGCAAATACAGTGGGCCCTCGCCTTATGCGGGGATCCATTCCGGATCCCACCGTGTAAGGCGAATTCCGCCTATGCTCAAGCCCCATTATAAACAATGGGGCTTGTGCACGGCGGCGTGGTGGCGGCGCAATGGGCGCACGCGCCCATTCAATTGAATGGGATGCGCCGCCCCTTCCGCCCCGAGGCTTGAGCGCGTATGCTCAAGCCGCGTAAGGCGCACCCGCGTATGACGCGGGCGCGCTGTACCTAAAGTGCTAGATTCCACTGAGGCATTAAGAATGTCCTATAATGACCCTTTCACAGGAGACGCCTAAGACCATCGGAAAACACATATTTCCAATGGTCTTAGGAATCGAGACGAAAATAATTTTAGGGTTGGGAGTCACCACAACATGAGGAACTGTATTAAAGGGTCGTGACATTAGGAAGGTTAAGAACCAATGATCTA
>NC_056523.1:107518867-107557596 GCF_019175285.1 Sceloporus undulatus
TATCTATCTATCTATCTATCTATCTATCTATCTATCTATCTATCTATCTATCTATCTATCTAGATACAGTCAATATATAATAATAATATTTATTTATATACCGCCCTATGGCAAACCAATCCGGGCGGTTGACAACAGTAAAATATAAAATATAACAATTAAAAACACTTTATCCCTCCCCCCCTTAAGACAATATTAAACAGTGTAACATATTAAAAACACAACATCAAGCATAAAAACAGCATAAAAACACTATACTAACTAGCGTTTTGCTGAATGCTGACAATATAGGTGACACTGACATCACTAACATAAGAACTTGGGTTATGTGTTATTTACTTCACCACCCAGATCTATAATATAAAAAGAGAATGAATCTTTACTTGGGTGTGCACACAGAATGATGCATGGCAGCCAGAATTTACTGAGATGTCACGCAAGCTGAACATCTGTAATTGCCATACAAATGTTACTGTCCAGTTTCAGGTCAAATAGTCAAAATTCTAAAGAGCAACTTCAAATAAGCAAAAATGGGGCTGCCATAACTCAGTAGATATTATGTCGGATGCTTCAAAATTTCACATGATGTTTTGGCTGTTGCCCAAGTTGCAATGTCCACTTTTAAGCAGAAATTTCAAATACGATGGGCTTCCCTAAAGATAAAACAAAACAAAAGCCCAACCCATAAAGAATTCTTCTTTATTGGGAAATAGTTAAGGGCTGATCATCACTGAAGTAAAAAAAATGTGCAGGAAAACAGGAGAGAGAAGGGCAAGGCAAAGAGGCAAGAAAAAGGGGTAGTATTATGGCACCGCTGCTAGAGTTCTTGACATTTTTTTAAAAAAAGAAAGGAAAATAAGCTAGGTTTCTCTGAGGTACTGCTAGTAAGATTGCTGAGGGTAAAGGGGGAGGGGAAGAAGAAAGATAAAATCCCCATGGGTGCCTTTAGAGATGTTAGGTACAGACTTGGATAATACCGTACAGGACACTTCAACTAGTGTGAGAATGTCAGAGTACTTTCAATTGTCTAAGTTCAATTTTCTAACTTTGTAGTCAAAATTCCAAAAGTGAAGATCATTACAAGCAAGTGGGGAGGGGAGCCACAATGAGATCAGTGCCTTAATGTCTTGGTCATTGTGCAACTTGCAGTGCTGAGATTTATCTCAAGTCAAAAATTCCAAGCTATGGAGGGTGTGTTTCTAGAAGCACAAAAGGGAATCATGCCAGATTACTCAAACTTTGGAAGAATCATTTTTTGGCTGTCATCCAAGTTGTACTGTCCAGTTTCAAGTTGAAACTCAAATAGGTGGTTTTCCTGATGCAAAAAAAAAAAAAAAAAAAGCAGGGGGGAGGTGCCCTATCTCATTGGAAAAATGTATTCGAAGGGCTAGAAAACAGGAACAGATTTCCTGAGCATCACTGCAAAAATTCCTGAGGCAAGGGAAAAGGTAGGAAAACAGGAGAGGTCTTAGGCACTGCTGCTAAGATTTCTGAGGGTGAAAAACTGGAAGTGATTACTGTTGGTAAGACTCCTGAGGTACAAGGAAGGAAGGAAGGAAGGAAGGAAGGAAGGAAGGAAGGAAGACACTTTCGGTGAATATTAGGTATAGACGAGCATTGATAGATTCACCTCCTAGGAAATAAGAGGATGAGTTCTGAGACACTGTTTTTAAGATTCCTGAGGCTGAAGGAAAATGGAAAATGGGAGAGCTTGCTAGTGTAGTAGTGGTAAGATTGACAGGGTGAGGTAGGGTACGCAGTTCTTTAAAATCACTGTGCAATTTCAGGTGCTTTTGGAGAAAACAGCATTTGGACTTATTTCTATTTACTTTCAGACAATACTATGCCATCTGGGATAAAAGACAGGGGAAGTATCACCTTGTAAATCTTCCTGGATCTCTCAGTGCTTTTGATTCTACTGATCATGGTCTCTTACTAAACTAGATCCACATGATAAGAGCAGAAAGCATTGTGTTATTATAGTTTTACTCTTATCAATAGGTTTGGACAGGGGAACCGCCATGGCTATTAAGATGTGGGGTGCTTTGGGGTTCCATTCTCTCTCATGCTGTTTAATAGCTATATGTAGCTATCATTAGAGTTGGTTGGGTTGCTCAGGTGCTGGACCAGTGTCACTCTAGACTCTGTAAATGGGCTGGATAAGGGTCAAGAAATTGAAGCTGAATCCTGATAACAGGCTGGTTCTGTAAATCAGTGGTCCCAGGATTTGTTAAACAGCTTTTCTTGGGGGAGTAGATGCATAACTTAGGGGTTCTCATGGACCCATCTTTATCATTGAGGGCTGAGAGTCCTTGCAGTCATCTTCAACTAGTCCACTAATTATGGACTTTATTGGACAGGGATAATATAGCTACAGTAGCTTATAAACACAGTAATCAAGCAGCAGTAATCCATGTATTTCCCTAACTTCCAGATTAGAGTATTGTATTGTATTGTATTGTTTTATTTATTTATATCCCACCTTTCTCCCAAAATGGGACCCAAGGTGGCGAACATATATAAAACATAAGTTAAAATTGTACAATTAAAATCATAAAAATATAAAAATTACCAATATAAAATCTTAAAACATACAGAGTTAAAATTAAACAGTCGAAGTCCAACCCTCTCATCTCCCAATAAAACCACGCCTACCAGATCTCAAAAGGCCTGTTTAAACAAAAAATGTCTTTGCCTGCCTAGGAAAGGCCAGCAGTGAGGGGGCCAGCCTAGTCTACTGTGGAAGGGAGTTCCTCAGGGAAGGAGCAGCCACTGAGAAGGCTCTCTCTCGGGTCCTCAGCAGGCGAGCCTGGGATGGTGGTAGGACCAAGAAAAAACCTTCTCCTGAAGATCTTAGATGGCGTTTATGATTTCATCCAATTCTCCCGGGGCACATGGTAGGGTTTGGGAGTTCACGGTCAGGCCAGCACAAAGTGCAGGTCTGTACCACCCCTAACTCCATTTTAAATGTTTTTCTGTCCAGTTTTCACCCATGGCACTCTGCAGAGACAACTCTCACAAAGATCTCTGATGATCTCTTGCAGGCCAAGACAAATGGCTTTTATTCTGTTCTTGTCCTCCTAGATCTGTCTGTAGCTTTTGACACTGTTGACCACTGTTTTTTAGTTGATATACTCTCTGACCTTGGGTATCGGATTCTGTTCTTACGTGATTTAAATCCTATCAGTCTGACAGATCTTTCGCAGTGGTCACTCATGGTCAGGTTTCATCTGCCGTCCTGTGCTCTGTTGAAGTTCCACAGGGCTCTGTTTTGGGTCCCCTATTGTTTTCTATCTATATACTGTTTTTAGGTAAGCTCATATGTTCCTTTGGCTTTTCTTACCATCTGTATGCTGATGACAGCTAGCTATATCTTTCCACCCCTGATCTCTCCTTGGGTCTTGAACAGCAAGTATTTTCTTGTCTTAATGCTGTTTCTCAGTGGATGTGGCACCGGAGCTTAAAGCTCAGTATGTCCAAGACTGAGCTTCTTGTTTTTCCTCCAAAGCCTACTGTTCAATACTGTTTTTCAGGTTTTGTCAATGACATCTCTATTCGCCCTGTGCAGGAAGCCTGCAGTCTTGGTTTCATTTTTGATTCCTCCCTGTCATGTATCTCGCAGATTCAAGCTATAGCTAAGACATGTAGATTTTTTCTTTATAACATCGCTAAAATTGGACTGTTTCTTTTGGCCTCCACTGCCAAGATTCTAGTCCCTGCCTTAGTAGTCTCATGACTGGATTTCTGCAACCTTCTTCAGGTGGGGCTTCCTCATTCTGATCTCCACCATTTGATTTCTGTCCAGCATTCAGCTGCACTTATCATTACGTTGGCTCACCATTACGATCATATTGCTCCTTTGTTGTCATCCCTCCACTGGCTTCCCCTCCCCTCCATATTAGTTATAAACACCCGTTGAAGACTTTTAGAGCTCTGCATGTGCTGGCCTCTCCTTACTTATCGCATCTTCTATCCCTGTACCTTCCCACTTGCACCCTCTGTTCTTTTTACCCAGATTTAAAACTAAGATATTTATTTATTTTATTTCTTTACAGTATTTATACCCCACCTTTCAGCCCTTTAGGCTCTCAGAGCAGCTTACAATTATTATTATTATTATTATTATTATTATTATTATTATTATTATTATGACAGTGCCCTCAGGCTTACAATCTAAAAAGACATGACACAAAAAGAGAAGGGAGTGGTGGTGGGTGGTTCTTCTCTCCCTCTGAGACCATGACAGATGGACTGGTGGGAGTAGGGATGCCATAACCCGGCGGCCCCCATGACAATCACGCTTTTGGGGGGGGCCCTCACGGTCACGGCCCGGTTTGGGGGCCCCTCACGGTCACGGCCCGGTTCGGGGTCCGCTCCTCCGCGCGCGGCTATGCGCCACTCTCCCCACCTGGCGCACTGGCGTAGCCTAGAGAGCAGCTCTTTAAAACATCTGCCACTCAGAGTTATTATATACCAAGTGAGCCCACTTGGTATATATACCCTCAGGAAGCCTTACTTTCCAGGTTACAGTGAGCAAAGAAAAAAAGGCCATAAATCGTTCATGTTTCACTGGGAGTTTAATTGCCTCATCTTTTAAATGTAAACCGCGTCAGTATTCTTGTAATTCTTTATCACAGGATCGTTTTTGAGGCCCTAAACACCTTTAATTGTAATATGCAAATTTATCCCAAAGCTGACCAATGGGAAAGAAGCAATCAGCCCTCCTCCGCTTGGGTTGGTTTTCAGTGGCTTGGTAAAGGAAGAGCTTTTGCCTTGCTTGTAAATAGGAAGGGCTTTGGGGTAGCAAAGGCTGCAGAAATAGTTTGACTCCCCCCCCCTTTAACATCCATGGCTCAGTGCTATAGGATTCTGGGAAGTGTAGTTTCTTGTGGCACCAGAGCTCTTTTGACAAAAGGAGCCTGAATAGTCCACAGAGGAGGCGTTGCCTGAGGGCAGAGCGGTGGAAGAGAGGAGGCTGCTCCGGATGGTCCTGGCACTTCCCTTGGCTCCCTCCCTCCTTCCCTCCTCCTCCTCTCGGAGCAGCCCCACAGCCAGGACAGTTAAGTCACTCTCAAACTGGATTATTTCCTCAGTGTGGATGCAGCTTTGGTGAGGAACTCTGGGCATTTCAGCCCAGCATTGTTTTATTTCTACAGTGTATTTTAGACCAGAGACAAGGTGACCAGGCATCCTCCTCCTTTTCCAGGACATGTCCTCCATTTGGATCATGGCTAAGAAGCATGGATTTATAATTACATGGGTGTTTTTAGCTTTTATTTTTGGCCATGTCCTACATTTTTTTGCTTGGATGCCCTACATTTTGGGGTGAGGGCATTGGTCACCTTGGTCAGATAGCTTTCCAGGGGTTTAACTGCCATTCTGCTGTGGTGCTGGAACAGACCACCATTCCCAGAATTCCATAGCATTCAGCTGAGGCAGTTAAAGTGGTCTCAAACCAGATGATTTCTCCAGTGTAGATGCAGCCCAAGCCTTTTGCCTCTCTTATGTCTGAGATTTCAAAGCCCAGCCCTGGCACCACAAGAAACTACAAATCCCAGGATTCCATAGGATGGAGTGATGAGAGTGAAAGCAGTGTGCAGCAGAAGTTTGCTTAATGCAGTTCTTAACATGGTGCACCTCTTGCCTACAGAGTCTCCCAGGCCCCAGCGGGGCCCTAGAGTCCTCCAAGGCCTCGCTGGGGCTTGGGAGAGGCTGTCTCCCAGGCCCAGCGAGGCCTTGGAGAAGGTTTAAAAATGTAGGACCTTTTTTTTTTGTTTAATTTCCTGGCCAGGAAATTTTTTAAAAATGTCCTACATTTTAAGCCTTGTCCTACATTTTTTCCCAGTTTTGAGGTCCCCTGGGATGGCAACCCTAGGTGGGAGGGCCCTTCTTCTTGCTCTAACTAGGCCTGATGGAGTTGGGCCTGTCTTTTTACTCCCTCCAAGGCCTGATAAAGACAATTCTGTTCAGGTAAGCATTCCCAGACATTACTTGATTGTTATTTAGGGTTGCCATAATCGTCCACTATTACCAGGGACAAAATGTGGAACAAATTCTAGACCAAACTGTAGGGCAACTGCAGGACAAAACTCAGCCCAGAATGTAGGACATTTAAGAAAAATGGAGGACCTTAAATGTCCTACATTTTGGGCTGAGTTTTGTCCTGCAGTTGTCCTACAGTTTGGTCTTGAATTTGTCCTAATAAATAAATAAATAAATAATAAAACTTTTATTTATATCCCGCTTTTCTGTGACAGGACAATCAAAGCAGCTACATGTTAAAATCCACATTTACAAATTTATGTCCCAAATTCCCCCCCTTAAAACAGGATTAAACAAATTACAATTAAAACATCTATTAAAAACACAATAAAATACACCGAGGACAGAGCGGTGGGTTGATACATGATGTGGGGGGCAGAGATTCTGTGGCCAGGCACTTTTATTCAGGAAAGGCCTGCCAGAAGAGATCCGTCTTGACAGCTTTTTAAAAGCTGTCTAAGCTGGCAATTTGACGGATCTCATCTGGCAGACCGTTCCATAGTCTGGGAGCAATTGCAGAGAAGGCCCTCTGGGAGGTAGCAGTTAGTCTGGTTTTTAAAGGCTGCAATAGATTCCTCCCAGAGGACCTGAGGGTGCGGGGCGGATTATATGGGAGCAGGCAATCCCTCAAATAGGTTGGACCCAAGCCATGTAGGGCTTTAAAGGTTATAACCAACACCTTGTACTGTGCCCGGAAACTAATAGGCAGCCAGTGAAGAGATTTTAAGATGGGTGTTATTCGGTCACTCCTAGTTTTTCCGGCGACCAGTCTGGCTGCCATATTTTGCACTAGTTGAAGTTTCCGGACTAGGCACAAGGGTAGCCTCATGTAGAGCACATTACAGAAATCAAGTCGTGAAGTTACCAGTGAATGTACAACAGTTTCTAGGTCCTTTACTTCCAGGGAAGGGCGCAGCTGGTGTATCAGCCGAAGCTGATAACAGGCACTCCTGATCGCCGCACTCACCTGATTTCTCATGTGAAGCGATAGATCTAGGAGCACCCCCAGACTGCGAACACAGTCCTTTGTGGAGAGCGTGACCCCATCTAGGACTGGAGGTTGCAACCCTATACCTGGTTTGGGGGCCCCTACTGTAAGTACCTCCATTTTGTCTGGATTCAGTACATTACGGCTTCAAGACACTGATTGAGGTCCTACATTTTGTCCCTGGTAATAGTGGACAATTATGGCAACCCTATTGTTATTTGATGTTTTATTTTCATTTGTTGTTTGTGTATTTTTGTTGAATGATATTGTGTATCAATTTTGTATTATATTCTGTTTTCTAGAATGTATGCTACTGATAGATCCACTATATTTTATTTTATTCTATTTTATGTACAGCATTGTGTAAGCTTACAGCGCTCTATAAATAAAGTTTAATTAATTAATTAATTAGAGAGAGAGAGAGAGAGAGAGAGAGAACTATTAAGTATTTATTTCATAGAAGAAAACCCAAAACTAAAGAAGACTTGACTCAAATGCTAGCACCCGCAATTCTCGACTGGTTTCATCTTCAACAAGTCACCTCTTTCACATTATGCTTAGCATGCACAGGAGAGACTCCATGAGTCCTGATCACATTTGAACATACGTGTACCCAAACACACATAGCCAGCAAAGGTCAGTCAGCTAAGCTGTACAAATGGATGACAGGGGATCATTTTGGGAGGAGTCTCCATCATAGGGCAAGATGGGAAGTGGAACTGCAGAAAGAAATCCCAGAACCTGAATGGTTTAAAACCTAGAACTCCCCCTCCCCCTTTAAATCTAGATCGATTGCCATTAAAGAAAATACAGTATGTGAAAAACACTACAGAAATGGTACCTCACACCGGGTGCTGGTGAGGATAACAAAAAATACAGCATCCAATTGCTGGATGGATGCAGTGTTAAAGGCACCTACCTGTACAAGTGGCTGGAATGCCCAAGAACGATATCTTTGAATTCTACTGTACTTGTGTGCCTTTTTAAAAAAATAATTAAAGTTTTTGGCTTCTAATTGGTTGTGTCCTCTGTTTTTCTTGAATGTCCTACATTTCCAGCAAAATTTTGTCTTACATTTTTTCTACGTTTGTCCCGGTTTGGTGGTAGCAAATTATGGCAACCCTACTCACAGTTCACTTTATCCATATGCAAACTGCAATTTAGGGGTCACTGCCTTGATGTTTAGATGCAACTGTGTTAGTGAACTAGGCCTAGGACTACTGTTCTACTGTTAATCTACTGTCTCTTTGCTTTAGCTTTTTGGAATGCTTCAACAAGTAATGCTTAGTTTAAGAGACAGGTGCTACAGTGTTGTTAGTGAATCCCTGGGGATGGGGTGTTTCGTTTTAAGGTTTAACCCCACCCAAACTGCTACAATTCTTTGGTCTTGCTTTTCAAATTCTTTAGTTGACATCTATTAAGAAAATAAAAACAGTCAGTAAAGACTGTGAGAATGATCAATGCTGATTTAGAAAGAAAAAAGAAAAATCACTATCAGCAAAGGCCCATTCTGAATGCATCTGCTTTTCCAATGATGATCTCATAAGCACCTCTCTCTGAGTTTGGGAAAGTTGAAATACACAGAGACATGAGTTTCCTAACAACACATGCTGCAGTTTCCAGTCCCGCTGCTTTTCACTCAAAGTGACACCATATTTCAGTTCCTAACTGCATGATTTCCTGCACAACTTTATCCAACACAGACAATAGAAATACACAGATGTTGGGAATATTCTCCAGCCTTCTCTTCTCCAACCTTGATCCATTTAGGTTAAGAAAGAACAAGGGGGGGGGGGGGGGAATCCAAAGCAGCATTTTTTAAAAAAAAATATGCTTTGTCTTAGACAATTAAGTAATTTTCTCATTTCTACAAAAGAACATTTACTCCTCCCCAGCTTCTCCTTAATTTAAATCAACTTATTTCCAGGGAATTTAATTAAAAGGATATGAGTTCTCAACTGTTTCCATCTCAGAGGCTGCAAATAATGAGTTCTTTCAGAAAAGTCAGTTTTGAATCTATGAGACCAAGAACCCTAAAAACATGCTAGGCTTTGATTTAAATCCAAATTTACTTCACTGTGGCATAGCTGACCCTGTAATTATGAGTGAGACTAGCCTGTTAAGGAACTGAGTGGTAGAATGATTTAGGAAATGGGTGTGACAATATTTTTTCCATGGCAGAAGCAGTTGATGGAAACGACCTAAACTTTATACAGTAATTTGAATTCATCTGTCAGAAAGGTGAGGGAAACAAAGGAGGTCACTAGAAAACAAAAGCATTCCACTCCCTCCCTCCTCACTCCCCTCCCCGCATTTTTCTCTTTTTCCTTTTACTGTGAATGACAATCCTGCAACTATGCATCTAGTTAATCCTAAATCCACTGAATGACTTTATACCTCACAACAAATAGCTAAAGCACAGCATACCACTCTGTTCAATCTCTCAAAGGAAAGGTTTTAGCCACTTCCTTCTCCGTATGTGTGTCACTCAATTAATCAAATGCAACTTGATATAAATAGCAACCTGTCTGTCAGACAAGAACATCTGATAGTTAATACTAGATTCTGCATCTCCTCAAAGCCCTACGTAGGGCTGGTTTATGCTAGGGCTAAAAGAGTGTTGACTATGAGGATGTGCAAAAAAGCTCTGCAGCAACCTCCTGATTCCTCTTCAGTCTGTCTGACTTTTCTGTTTAGAGCCAGCAAGCCTGAAGCATCTCCTGAAACAGGGAAAGGAATATTTGCCGTTGCATTTCCATGTGCGCTCTTACCCCAGCTGTGCCAATTGATCAATCTAACAGTTAAAACAATGTTACAGTAATTTGTAACTCGAAAATACCATTTCACACTTTTAGTAAATGTTCTTATTTATTTGTAGTACACCTAAACATCATTCCCCAGTTTTATAGAACTCTCAAGGTAGCTACTATCAACATAAATCATGTAGCATCACCATAAGGGGAGGAGCTACAATCAAGCCCTCACGAGCCTGGCTAAAACTTGCTTCAGCTTGGCTGGTAGTGAGGCATGATGGGAATGGTAGTTCGCCAGAACCTGGAGAGCCGCAGGTTCCCCATCCCTGTGCTAGGTGGATGGACTCAATTAAGGAGGTCATGTGTATGCATCTGCAAGAACTAAGAAAAGTAGTGGAAGACAGGGAGTCTTGGCAATCTCTCATCCACAAGGTCATCATGAGTTGAGATCGACTCCAGGGTAGTTAACAGGTAATTCTGACACAGAAGAGCAGAACATATAATTTTTACATGTTGCACAAATTTCTTGAATTTATTAAAGTTACCCAAGCCTATTTTGCCCATCTATTGCATTTATTTATTTATTTATTTATTTATAGGATTTATACCCCACCTTTCTCCCAAAATGGGCTTGAAGGCAGCTTTGGAATTCAAGGCAGCCTTGAAACTATTCTTTCATTCATAGGTTGTTTCTATGCTATAAACTTTTAGTGCTGCCAAATCACTGATTTACCTAAAGCCAACAAATGGTCTCAATTGTACTTCATCCTAGAAATATAAAGTAGCTAATAATCCAAATATCTTGGTCACTACCTTTAGTCTTTACATAATTCCTCTCTCTGTTGAGACAGTAAGGCCCCACACCTTTCCATAAGTTCTTATGTACTAACTAGCAGCATATTTTATGAAAAAGAAGTAATTTTGTTGTTTATGCTTACTAGAATTCCCATTATTCTCAGACAGTAGGGGTGTACTTGCTGAGAATGATGCTCAGCACATCTAGAGAACACCAAGATGGGAAATGTATTCCATAATTTTCTCATGGAGCCACATACATCATGTTGTTTCAATAAAAATGAAAACAAATAAAAATGAAGACCAATGAAAGGAAAGCAATTAATTTATCCCAATTACTTGTCATAAAAATATTGGTCTGCTTTGATAAGTTTTATCCAAAATTAACACTTCAAACAGATTAGATGCATATGTCAAAATACTTGATTAGTATGTAAAAATACATGAAAATATATGGAGTTTGCCAAAATTACATATTAGTTAACAAAGCCCAATAGTGAAGCTCCTATTTACAAAGTCTTTTTACACCTACTATCTAACTGGATGTTTTTATAGCATTGGGAGGATGGTGAAGGAGGGCTGGAGTAGCAGAGACTTTCAGTGTCAGATTACAGCAGTATGATTGGACTAAACAATGCAATTAAGAAAACCCTGAGCTGGAAAGTGGCAGGATTCCACTCTAGTCAACCGTACTGTAGTATCTAAGGATGAATGAATCTATGCTTAGAATGACAGAAAACACAGGAAGAGGAATGGAGGCTTGGAGAGCCTCCACGGGATGTTATCTTGGCTTGCAAGAGGATGGGTAACATCTTAGACTAAAAGTACCTTTTTATACTGGTACTAGCTGACAGAGACTCCAGACATGGGTGAGCTAAGATAACTTTTATTTGTAAGAAGTAGGAAAGAACACACATATGAGAATAACTCACTCTAACATGCAGCATATAGAGCTAACTGAAATGGGAAAGTAAAAGTGGATGGGGAGATTGAGGGTTGGATTGGAAAGGTGATAGCTACCTGTCTTGAAGAGTGGTGTATGGAAAGATGACAGAAAGGAGGGGTGACTGTATATATATTACAGGCCTAGAGTGCATGAAGGAAAGTAATGAGGAAAATAGTGTAAGCACTCAGTATCCCCATAATATATTTTTGATTCACTTATATTTTGATGAATGAATCTATGCTATGATATTGTACCTCTAGATTCCAGCATGTACTTTAGAGGTTTTGGTGACTTTGAAACACCAAAGAGATACAGTACTATTTTGATAAGGCACATAGAACCCAGACTTGTGGATGGCCTAAACACAAAGGATAAAGGGGGCTTGCTGAAAGAGGAAAACAAAGACAAAATCAAACTAACCTCCACATTTCCTACTGAAAAGGCAAGCAAAGGATGGGTTCTCACCAACAGATCAAATAAGATTGCACTTCCTTTTTATCCCCTACTGTGTTCCCAAGAACCTTTCCTGTCCTTACATTCTGGGGTGCTGTGGATCCTGTTGTGAAGCCAATGAGGCTCCCATCAATCAAAATTGATATCTTTACATCGTCTGGATATCAAAACAATCCACCTCTTCAGAAACCCTTTTTCAATCTTTCCAAGGGGCTATTGAGTCTGTTGCCTCTTCTGCAATCCTCCTGAACTGATGATTCACCTTCTATATAGACTGCATGTAACCAATACCCTTTTGTCTAGATTAGTACATTAAGGAGGTCATGGGAAATGTAAATAAGAATGCCCCACAAGCTGGCTGCATTGCCTCCACTGGCCTCTCTTCAAACTATGAAAAAGTAATAACTACTGTTAGTAGCTTTTTATCTTCACTTAAACTTTCCTTTCAATGGATGCCACCAAAGTCTCTTGTTCTATGTTTCATGGATTCTCAGCATGAAAAATGGGGCATGTGCTCTCTCCATAAGATAAGCAACTAACCTTCTACATTTTAAACGGGTTTCAGATTGCTTGATAAATACCTTCATTTATAAAACAAAACCCAAATATGTTGCATCCATATGCATGAAACTGACAGTCATATCAATTATTTTTATATGGTTCTACACGTAACTTGGGCTTCCAGAAATAGCAAGAATAAATTTGTGTATTTTTTTAAAAAAATAACCAATCTCACCTTTACGGAAGAGTTATTCAACTGTAAAAAAACAAAATATGCTGTTTTTAGTTATACAGCTGTAACTATAACAAAATGGAATTGCACATTTCAGTCGCTACTAGCAAATGAATGATTATACAAGAAACTCTTATTTTGATGGAAACTGTATTTAGAAGCCATTGGCTTCTACTGAAGAATAGGAGCCCTTATAAACCAGATCATCCCTGCACCTAATCTTGCAATGAATTTGTAATTTGTAATTGCACTAAAGGCTGTGTTTGTGGCATTACTGCCAGCTGTCATGGAACAGAAAACTTTACTGGAGAATTATTTAGGAAAAGTAAAATTAAAATCCGCTGAAAGGATGAACATTTACTTAAATAAGAGAGAACAAAAATTAAGTTAATCTCTATCTGAGTATAGAAAGAAGACACACATCTTATTTATAGCTATAACTCTAGACAGCCAGCATGGTATACGGGTTTGAGCATTGCCTATGATTCTGGAAACACAACAGCAAGAACCTATTCCTCTGTAAAGTACCAGTGTCAATATTCCGAATGCTTACATTCTGGGCAGAATCCTCTTGCTGTTTTATGCATGCTTAGTGTCCTATAACATTTCTCTCCAATGCACAATACCTGCATTCAGTTCAAGGTTGCAGAAGTGGAATTGCACACAGCTGGAAGAAACCACAAGAACAAACTTCTCCAACCCCCCTGCCATGCAAGAAGACACAATCAAAGCACTATGGCCTTCCAGCCTCTGTTTAAAAACCTTCAAAGGAGGAGACTCCACCACACTCTGAGGCAGTGTATTCCATTATCAGAGAGCTCCAACTATAAAGAAGTTGTTGCTAATATTGGGAGGGAATTTCTTTTTTCTGTAGTTTGAATCCTTTGGACTGTTTCCTAGTCTCTGGAGCAGTACAAAATAAGCTTGCTCCATACACAATGTGACATCCCTTCAAACATGTAAACATGGCTACCATGTCACTTCTTAACTTTCACATACACATAATGAACAATCAGTTGGAAATTCAAGTATATAGTTGTGCAATGCTGCCATTCAACACAAGGGCTGTGCAGCACAAAGACTCTGCAGCCCTACATGTGGAGACTGTTGCTTTCCAACACTGGCATAGGATCTTAGCTAATTATTTACAAGTGTTATATAATATTGACTCAAAGTTAAGACCTATGTAGTTGAATGGGATCTAATTCTTGGAAGAGATTAGGATCTAATGGTATATAGCAACTGATGGAAGCAGCTCCATCAGCAAAACTAATATCACCCACCACCACCACAGTACCTACATGTCCCCAACAAGATACGCATCTTCTCCTCTTTCCCTTCTGAATCATACAAAGTACTCAACACCCAAAATGTTGCTCTAGGCATTTATCCAACCTCCTGGAGAAGATACTGAGGTCACTCCCCTGTTGTGCTGAAAGAACTGCTTCTGTTAGTCGGTCCAGACCACTGGATCCTATGGAATTCAGACATCATGGTGTATTTGGTTTTGTCATTACAATCAAACCAGCTTACCATCTGAGAAACACAAAGAAATAAAATATAAAAAATACCAAATACTTCTTTCCTTTCAAAATTCTAGTACAGATTTTTATCAACATTCTCCCATCAGTGGGAATAATAGTCAAATAAATGGGTTTGCCTACATTTGTATTTATATGTTGTCCATTCTGAGATAATGTCACCAATATGGGAATAATTCCCAACACCTTCTACTACACATCTAATTTAAAGAAAACAGTTAAAGTCTTGAGCATGTGCTTGAAGTCAGTAATTGTGGATAGGTGGTAATACACCGATGCCTAACCTATTTGTACATGGGGCAAGTTATTCATCTAATTACAATGAAGATATTGTATAGGACTGAAGCTTCTATATCCAGCTGTTGGAAGAACAAGTGTTTTTTTAAGAATAAAAACACTTTTCACCAACCTTGGTTGGTCATCCATATCTCTTTCTGAAAAAGAGTGTCTGATCAATAATAGTTTGGCTACATCACTGCAGTGTGTTATACTTACTTCTCTTTGAAAAGTGTTCAAAAACTTCAACAGTTTCAATACACAATGACTAAATATGGAAGGGGCCAAACAAAAGGGGAAGGGGAAAACCGACTCAGGCTGAATCCAGGTAAGACGGAGGTACGTGCTATAGGAACCCCGAATCCAGGAATGGAGTTGTGTCAGCCAGTTCTGGATGAGTTCACACTTCCCTTGAAGGATTCTGTTCGCAGCTTGGGGGTGCTTCTTGACTCGTCGCTCCAACTGACAGCTCAGGTGGATGCGACAGTCAAGAGCGTCTGCTATCACCTTCGCCTGATACGCCAACTGCGCCCCTTCCTGGAGCTGAGGGACCTGGAAACAGTAGTACATGCACTGGTAACCTCTCGATTGAACTTCTGTAATGCGCTCTACTTGGGGCTACCCTTGTGCCAAGTTCGGAAACTTCAGCCGGTACTAAATATGGCAGCCAGATTGATCACGGGAACTTCTAGGAATGACCATATAACACCGGTCTTGAAGTCCCTGCACTGGCTGCCTATTAGTTTCCGGGTAAAGTACAAGGTGTTGGTGATTACCTTTAAAGCCCTACATGGCTTGGGTCCAGAGTACTTGAGGGAACGTCTTCTTCCCTATTGTCCATCCCGCACACTAAGGTCCTCTGGAAGAAACCTACTACAGCCAAAAAAATCTAGGCTAACATCTGTCTTCCAGAGGGCCTTCTCTACTACTGCTCCTAAACTATGGAACGACCTGCCGGAGGAGATCCATCACAATTCCACTCTGGCAGCTTTCAAGAAAGCACTCAAGACGGATCGCTTCCGGCAGGCCTTTTCAACTTAGTTACCCTCCCCAGATATAGAGATATTTGTCCCCTCATCTGTCTATTTCCCCCCACCAATGTTTCTATTTTTAGTTTGTTCAATGTTTTAAATGTTTTAATATTATTACTGTTTAATTCTGTTTTAGTACTGGGAATGGGGGGTGGGGGTGGTAGGTCTAGGGTTTGATTTTTTAACTCTATTGTAATTTGTTGTATTTTATTGTTGTAACCCGCCCGGATTCTTCGTGATTGGGTGGGCTAGAAATAAATCTATTATTATTATTATTATTATTATTATTATTAAATATCTTGCCATATCTACATAGGCTACTTGTGTTTTCCAGCACAATTTAATTACTGATGTTAACTATAAAGCCCTAAATCAGGGGTGGACAGCTATGACCCTTCAGATATTGTTGGACAGCAACTCCCATGACCCCACAAAATTGAATAAGTTAGCAATGGCTGATGGTCCAACATCTGGAGGGTTGCATTTGCCCTATTTCAAGGATGGGGTACATGTTGTTCACCAGATATTGTCATATGGCAGTTCCTTTAGTTCTTGTCAATATAGCCAAATGGTAAGGGATGATGGCAGTTACAGTCCAACAACTAGACCACACCATCCCATTCTTACCCTAAATAGTTTGGGGCTGGGTAAGTGATGGTGTGGCTTCTCCCATATAGCCTAGCCCATCAGCTGAGGTTTGTAAATGAAGATTTTTCCAGAATGACCTCACCTTTAGATAGTAGGTAGGTGGTTACTGGAAAGAGGGATTTCCACGATAACTCTCTGTGATAAGGCACTGACACATAATGGAACTGTGTGTTTTCTCTTCATTTGTTTCTAATGAATAGCACTACAGAGATGGAAAAGGGTTGGTGTGAACAGGAATGCAATACAGAGGAAGGAGTATACAAAGAGACACAAGTAATCTGTACAGCTATACCTTGTTTCTCCTTCTACTACAAGAGCAATGGTGGTGAAGTGGTTAAATGCCTGCATTGCAGCCACTCATGTACGTACCATAAGGTTGTGAGTTCAATACTAGCCAAGGGCTCAGGCTTGACTCAGGCCTGCATCCTTCCAAGGTTGCTAAAAGAAGTACCCAGATTTTGGGGGGCAATTAGTGTACAGTTGTGAACCGCTTAGAGACTGCTTAGGCAGTATGAAGCCTATAAATGAAGTTGCTATTGCTATTACAGTCGGCCCTTCTTATACACGGATTTTTTATACACAGATTCAAGCATACACGGTTTGAAAATGCTCCAAAAAAGTATAAATTTACCTTGATGTTCCATTTTTTATTAGGGACACCATTTTGCTATGTCATTATATTTAATGGGACTTGAGCATACACGGATTTTGTTATACACGGGGGATCTTGGAACCAAACCCCAGCGTATAACAAGGGTCCACTGTATTTCTCATCAAAACTGCAACAAAGCCTGCTTATTACTTCTTTTATCTCCCAAATGGTACAAATCAGGGTGTCCCCACTAATCCAGATAGTAATCATACAAGTCATAGCACTAACGTGATAACTCCTAGTTTCTATCAGGATTGGATTATTCTGTAGCTGCAGTTTAAACATGCACCCATTGGCTGATTTAGCTCAGTATTGTCAACTCTAACAAGTAGCAGTTCTTCAGGGTGTCAACATGATTATTTGCTAGACTTAACACAAATTGCTGATATTCCTGATGGTCTCCCATCCAAGTACTAGGCAGACACAACCTTGCTTAACTTCCAAAAACAGATGATGAATGGCATATGATTAGCGTCAAGTAATAGTCTGGCCCTAAAAGGTATACAGTTTCATGGTCTGAATGCTGCCATAAGCACAGAGAGATCACTGGGTTACCACTGAGCTCCTAGACTGTCCTTGATCTGGTCACAAAATTGCTAAATTGCCCATACCTATATGCATCCCCATCAACAATTGTAGACTACCAATTAAAGTGAGTCTGCTGGGGAGAGAAGGGGTTAGCCAATGACTGAAAAAAAACCTCTTTAGTCAATCTTGAAGCCACCATGCACAAGAAACGTGGTTCTACTTGGTTTGTTAAGAATACTGATTAAATTATTGTATAGGAGTGAATAGGCCACGTAAATTATTGCATAGGAGTGAATACATTATGCAAATAGTTCTGTTTCCCAAAAGGTCCCAAACAGTGCCTGACAGACAGTGAAGTCGTCCTAGGGATGAAGTGATCAACTCAACATATTGCTCTTTTGTTAGTTTAAATACAGCCATAATTTCTCCCATCTCGGTCACTAAACTTCAGCCATTCTTTTGTACCTTGCTTAAAATGATACAAGATCATAATTTCATAAAGCTAATTTCATTCAGAAGGAGTAATCCTGCCTTTGTCCATCTTTGCTGAAATCACAGATTTATCTGAAATCGCTTTCTCTCTCTTTCAGACATCACAGAAACTAAAATTTGACCAATGCATCATTAGCTCCCCCCCCCCCTTTCTTCTTAAAGTCCTGGTTTTGGACTAGAGTACCTGAGTTAATTAGTTCTCCTCTTCTCTTTACAGTTCTAACTAGAACCACAATGGTCCAAACCTGACTCACAGAAACTAATCTCTGCCATTCTTAATCCTGTTTTGGGAGTACTTTCATTGTGTATTGACAGGTTCGCAAACCAATCCCACTTTTCTCTGGTGTAGGTGTGGGTAGCATAGGAAGACTCTAACCAGTTTGCCTTCCACCTTCTAGCAAACCTCTCTCCCATGTCAGCAACCCATGAACCTCAAGCAGTTTACCCAAGACCCTTCTTGCAATCTGAATCCAAATGGCAGCCTGGATTTTAAAACTTTTTCAGCCTTGTGAATTTGCTTGAGTTAATATTTTCCCATTTCAAAGCAGCTGGATATTTTGTTATACAGTAGGGCCTTGTTATCTGTGGGGTTTGCCATCGGATTTAGGCATCCGTGGATGGCAATCCCCATTGTCTTCAATAGTGGTGCATGCACGCAGCCACGCACACATCATGCTGCCATTAGGGATAATGGGACCTGAGGTCCCGTGGGTTTTTTGTATCCGCAGGAGGGTCCCGTTGATACGAAGGTCCAACTGTGTATTTTCTCTTAGATGTTAATGAAGCTATTCCACAATATTGGTTACTCCCAGTGCATTCACTGTGTAAATTTGATTCTTGTGTATAGTAAAATTCCCCTTCAGATAGATCAACACTGGTATGGGTTATTGGCTCCAATTTGTCTAAGACACACTTCTGCTAAGGACCAAAGATCCTTTAAAAGCAGGTGTACCTAGAACAGGTATATGTTCATACATGTGCTTTGAAAGCACATCTGGTTACATGATCTATCTCACAGGGGTTGCTGAGAGGAGGAAGGGCAGGATACAAATCTAAATAATATGATATTTTCACTGGAAATTGGGGATTGAATCAGCACGATGCCAGACCCTTTTGGTAAAGACTTAGGATAAAAATCCATCCAGTTTGGGAGAAAAAACGTCCTGCACTGCTCTCCTCCCCACGCTCAGGAGGACAAGGAAAATTAACACAGATGGTTCCTCTATAGAAAAAAGGAAGGAAGGAAGGAAGGAAGAAAGGGGAATAAATTGCCGTATTAACAGTTGGTTCTAGTCACCACTTATGAAGCTCCCATCAACAACATTTTATTATGATACACTGTACTGGGATTCCATAATTACAGGTACAATTCTTCTCCTTTGCATGAGAAGTGATCTGTGGGCCTGGTCTCATACAAAGGGCTTTGATCAATCTTGTAATTTGTATCTGGGTGAATGAAATTCTAGTTCACTGTGAATTTTATTAGAAGAGAAACATGACCTTAGATAACTGACAGCTTCAGCTCCACCTGCCATCAGTGCAGAAATTCATTCTGGTCAAGAACACTTTTTAACCATAATCATAACCCACACCAATACAATTCCATCCCTTATGGAACTGCAAACCATTTCTCAGTCAGATGATCAATCATTTAAGATATAGGACAGAAGAGTTTACAGGGTGTTCATGTGCTTTCAGCAGAACACAGGCTCTCTATCACATGGAAATGTATATGCTTTACTGATGCACCTATATTACTTCTGTAGAGAAACTGCACTACTGTTGGCCCTCCACATTTGTGGCTCTGGCTTTTCCTGACCTGGTTATGTGTGGGTTTGATTAATATGTTCTCTCTAGGAATCTCTAGGTCCTCCAATAGAACTCTGCTAGAGGTTGATCATAGAGTTGCACTGGAGAACGTATAAGTTCCTAAAGAAAACGTTTCTCTAAGCATTTGTAGGTCCTCCAACACGATTCTATGATCGACCTCTGGCAGACATTGATCACAGAGATGAACTGGAGGACCTGGAGATTCCTAGAGAGGTTTCTCCTCAGTAAAAAGAACAGTGTTTTTTTTTATTTGCAGTTTTCCCACATTCATGTGGGGTCTTTGACCCTTAAGTGAACATGGAGGGACCACTGCATATGAAGCAGCTATCCCTAACATTCAGAGGTAAGCTAGCAATGTCTATTTTGTGCATTTTGGTTGGCCCATTAAAGGTATCACTGTTTTGTGGATTCTGGGTGTTACTGTAATTTAAAGGAATAGGTCTCTGTAGACACAAGCAATCTAAGCATGCCTAAAACTCCAATACTTTCTTGTAGAGCTATGAGGACCAAATGCTGAAATGATAATTTTGATTCCAAGTGCCAGTTTTCTTGCCACTTGTATCAGAGTAAGTGGTAGATTGCTTTTGGTTTTCATGCCCAACACAACTAAATGCTTATACTGTAGTAAGGCTATAAGACACAAACGTTCCTAGATTGCAGCAGAACAAGTTTCTGACTCTGTGGAAAGAGCGCTCCTTCTTCTAAGTGTAACATTTTACAGTATAATATTTAAACTGTCCTGTTTAGGCAAGCCTCAATTCAAGAGCAAGATGCTGAACTTTAGGCCACTGAATTTAGTTCTTCTCTTTTTTTTAATGAAAAGGGGGAGGAGGGGCTTGAATGTAAGATACCCCTGGCATACGCTGGCTGCTGCGTTCTCTGCGGATGTGCTTATTTGGACATTCTTGGAACTGGGGCACAGAGCTTTTACGTTAATAACTGTAAAAATGCTGACATGGGGTTTGTAGAGCGCAAGCAGATGATGGCAGGGAAGAGCTGTCGCTCCCTCTGTCTCCTGAAAAGAAGCAGAGGAAAGTTAGCCTCTTTTTGGTTGACCAGAAAAACTAAGGCACAGCATCTACCAGCTGCAACGAAGAGCAGATTTCTGCATTATGAAGATGGAGAGTAGTAATTCAACTCTGCCCACCTGGCTGCTGCAGTGAAGTTGTGGCCAGGCGCTTGCAGATGGGGCTGCTTCTCTCTTTTTGAATGGGCATGATGACTCGTTGTCGCTCCCTGCCAGGGTTTGTCAGTCGCTGCCAGGCAAGTGCCATCTAAGGGGGCTCTTCTAAACCCTCAGTGTTGAAAGATACCTCACTCGCGCCTTATGTCCTCTGCACTGCCACGGCTGAAGGCTGAGGGATTCTGGGAACTGAGGGGGCAGATCCACCGCTTAACCGTCGAAGGCAGGTGGGCGCAGTCTGATTGTTGTTCATCTTTATAGCGAATGGATCCGCTGTTCCTTGCGGCTGGTACAGTACATGCTGTACTCCGAGGTTCAAAGCACACTGCAGAAATAGCCCGGTTTGAGACCGCTTTAGCTGCCTTGGCTCAGTGCTGGGGATTCTGGGGGCTGTAGTTCTGTGGAACAATTAGCCTTCTGGGCCAGAGAGAGCTCTGGCGCCACAATAAACTACAGTTCCCAGGATTCCCTAGCTCTGAGCCCCGAGGGCAGTTAAAGCGGCCTCAAAGTGGGTTGTTTCTGCCGTGTGTTCTGGGCCTTAGTTTGTTTTCATTCGGCACTCGGGTTTGACCCAAGAGGGGCTAACTTTGCCGTGTTTCCTCCTCCCCTTTCCCCAAACAACTACAGTTCCCAGAAGCCCACAGCTGCCATAGCAACCCTCCTAACAGCCCCCCGCCACTCCCTCCCGCAGCATCCCTTTCGGGGCAGGCGCTCTGGCTTCGGCCTTGGCAGACGGAGCCGTCCCCGTCGGGGCTGAGCCAGGCTCTGGGGGACCTTCGGAGGCAGCCGAAGGGAAGGAAGGGAGGAGGCCAGGCTCTGCTCCTCTTGGCCCAGGCTCGGTTGTGTAGGCGGCACACACACACACACACCCTCCTCACTTTCAGGGGGTGTTACTCCTGAATAAAGGGACACAGCAATGGGCACCCAATGGCCAAGCAACAACAACAACACACACAAGCCCTTTGACTTGGCTTTAAAGGGGGCCCATCAAACTCCAGCCCCAGAGCCAGACGAGGGTTAGAGCGGTGCCAAACCGGGTTCCTCTCCAGTGCGGACGCAGCCACTCGCGCCCCTGCCTCTCCCTCCTCCGCTCCCCCGCTTGCCTTGCAGTCCTCTCGGCCGAGGTTCTGCAGCAGCTCCTTCCCGGAGGGGGCCCGGATCTGGACGCCTGGCCCGGCGGCGACGGCGGCGGGGGGGCCCTCGGGCTCCCTCTCCTTCTGCTGGCCGGCCTTGTCCCTGTCCCTGGCGGCGGGGGCGCGGGTCTCCTGCTGCTGTCGCTGCTGCTGCCTGGGGGCCGTCCTCCCCGCCGCCCCTCGCTGCCCGACGCTGAGCGCCCCGAAGTCGAGGGTCTTGCTCTCGAAGGCGCCCTCGACGCTGCAGAACATGCCCCCGTACTTCTGCCGCGGCACTTGGTCGGCGGTGCCCGGGCGGGCCAGGTACACCGGCAGCTCGCCCTCCTCCTCCTCCAGCAACGGCTCGCCCCGCTCCCGGCCCCGACGCCCGCCGCCCGACGCCATGGAGAAGCCTTCGGCGCTCTCCCCCTGCCGCCTTCCCTCGGAGGGACCGGAGCCGGCGCCTCTGCTGCTTCTGCCCGGCGCCGAGTGAGTGAGTAGCTGAGTGGCTGAGCCAGGAGCGGCGGAGGGGGAGCCAGAGGGCGAGGAGGGAGGGAGGGAGGGAGGCCGGCCACGAGGAGCCCCGCGCGAGCGGCCTCCGAGGAAGAGGGAGAGGCCCTCCTCCTCCTCCTCCTCCGCAGGCGGCGGCGGCGGCGGCGGCAGCCACGGTCCCAACCGCCAGAATAAAAGCCCAAGGCGCTTAACGGAGGCTCCTTCGTTCCAGCAGGGCTGGCCAGAGGGCCTCGCCGTCAAGGAGGACAAACGGAGGGAGGGAAGGGACGGCGAGATAACAGCTAAAAGACCTCGAAATGCCAAGCTTCTGAGGCTGACCACCTGAGGCCCCAACTGCCAAGGAGGGCCAGGCACCGCAGAATGGAGGACGCTCAAGGAAACAGGGAGGGCCTGGCCAAAATACCTACTACCTGAAGAAACAGCCCTAGAAATATGAAAGGAAGGCTTCTGAGGGTGAGCAGAGGCCCTCACCACCCTGGAGGACAAAGCACCACGAAATGGAGGACACTCAAGGACTGGACGGAATGAAAGCACTCATAGAAATGTGTCTCTCTGCTTCTTTTAATCAGGGTGACCAGAAGGACTCGCCACAAAGGAGGGCAAGGCACTGCAGAATGGAGGACCTGGCCAAAATAACAACTCAAAACAGTAAAACTGAAAAAAGTATAAGCCCATGCTTCTTAGGGTGACTTTATTAAGACACTGGGAAAATTGGAAGCTTAAACTGGCCAGAACCCATGGTAATCCAACGCATTAGGCGCAATTGTGCAACGTTGCATGCAAACTGCTTGCAATCTATCCAGCAGGAAAGTGACATGCTTCTGAGTGGGACTCAAAATGGAGGATGTTTTGGGATTCCTCGTGGGCAGGGTTTGAATCCCTCTTGGCCACAGAAGCCCACTGCTTGATCTTGGGCAGGTTATATATACTCTCAGAGGAAGCAAGGGCAAGCCCTCTCTGAAAAAATCTTGCCATGAGAAACCTGTGACAGAGTCACCTTAGGGTTACCTTAAGTCAGAAACAATTTGAAAGCATACAACATCAACAACAACCTCGTTATTGTGCTTGAGGTTCCACAGTACTTGGGAAGAAGCAGAACTTGTTTCTGGCATGGCAATTCAGGGGTGGAGTCCACAACTAAATTTCTGTATCCCGAGCAGATGTGGAAAGTACAAAAGCTTGGCCAGAAAGAGCAATTTGGGCTGTGTTTTAATTGTTTGAATATATAGGTTTTTGTGGGTTTTTTGGGCTATGTGGCCATGTTCTAGCAGAGTTTCTTTCTGACGTTTCACCAGCATCTGTGGCTGGCAAAATGTCAGAAAGAAACTCTTTTAGAACATGGCCACATAGCCTGAAAAACCCACAAAGAACTATGGATGCCGGCCATGAAAGCCTTCGACTTTACATGCTTAAATATATATTTTTCTTTTCTGAGCTGGAGCTCAGAAGTTGTGGAGCCTTGGTCAAGCGCGTTTTACCAAGAGCTCAGGACTTTCCTGGAAGGCTGTTTTCCTACATCCCAGATGTATGGAAACTGATTGTAGGTATTCAGTGATGAGGAGAAAGTCTGTTTTACCAAGGTTCCAAGATCAAGAGCTGGAGACTGGAAATAGTAGATTCTAGCTAAAAAGGATGGAGCTGGGGGCTATTTCTTTTGCTACATCTGAAGCCATAGACATGCAAGAGATTCAGGGCAGGCTTTTCCACCCACGGAAAATTGCTTCCTGACAAAAGCCATGATCCTAGATCTCTAAACATCTATAATCATAACATTTAAAATTAAAGCTTATCTGTCTGTAAATAAAGCCATTGGAATAGAGGGCTTAATTCTATGTGAAATGTTACAGAGCAGAAAAACTGCACAATACATTTGAAATCTCACTCTGTGTGTGTGTATCCTATCCTTATCTCCATGCCAAGAAAACCTGTACTTGCTGAGATCTGCTTTTCCAGCAGTGGCTAAAGAAAGCAACCAGCAAAAAGTAGCATTTTTCAATTAGGCACCCTCATACAAAGGAGAAATTAACCACAGACACAAAACTGCATATGTAAATTTACTTGCCTTCTTAATTTTTATTAAAGAATGAAACATACACATAGAATTAATTTAAGAATGAAACATACAAATAGTTTTGAGACAATAAATTGCAGACATACCAAATGATGGCAAATTAAGAAAATGGGAAACCTATTCCTGTGTAGAACAGTCCTTAAATATGTGAGATGTTGACTTTGCATATCTGTCATGCAATATTTACCGAAGAAGGTTTTATGGCTTTGTAAATGCAAGTTAAAAATGAATCCTTCAATATGTCTCAGATGACTCCGTTTTTAGTCACAATAATTTTCTGTAGTGAATGACTTAATATTGATCTTAAATTCACATTCTAAACAACATTGTAAGAACCTGAAGAACATATAATCTTGTGTTATTCAAGTCACGTTTCCACAGCTTTCAGATTCAGTAGCCTAAAGGCACCAGATCGTGTCTGAAATTAGAAGCCAAGCAAGGTTAGCACTGTTAGTACTTAATAATAATAATAATAATAATAATAATAATAATAATAGGATTTATTTATATGCCGCCCAATCACTGGGAATCCGGGCGGCTTACAACAGAGGGGATAATAGACTTGGGTGGGAGACTGCCAAGGCATTCCAGGTGCTATATATTTCAGAGGAAGGAACTGGCAAAAAACACTTCTAGGTACTTCTTGCCTAAGAAAACCCTATGAAATTCATAGGGTCCATAAGTGCCCAGCAGAAAGTGGGAACATATCTCTTCGTAGCAGAAGAGGTCCCAACCTTGCACTCTAGAAAAGTTTTGTCCCTGCTATTAAAATTGTGGCTGAACATTGGTTCTTGTAAAGGACCAGATGTTAAACTCAAGTTTCTTTCTTCATGGTATCTTATAGAAAATATCACCTACAGTTGTTGTTGTTGTGTGTCTTCCAGGCATCTTTGACTTATGACAACCCCAAGGTTATTACAATCACTCTTGTTTGGAAGCCTATTGAAAATATTTTTTAAAAAAATTCTGTTTTGAATTATTGAAAAATACCTTTTCAATAATTGTTTTTTCAATTATTTAAAAATACTTTTTCAATAATTCCATCTTTAAGACTATTTAGCTAGCATGTGCATGCCAATAAGTCACCTTTTAATAATGGATTCCTTTGTAGGTGGGATATAAGTGCAATAAATAAATAGCATTTGACTTACAGAACTGATAAGGCATGCTAATCAGTACCACAGTCATGAAGATAAGTAGAGCACAAAAGTGTTCAACACCAATCTGTACTCAATTTCTTGGGAGCAAGTCACACTGAGTTCAGTGAGACTTACTTCTGATTGAATATGCATACATAGCAAAGCACTGTGAATGATTTCTGTTAAGTGATCCTGAGAATACACCTGAGGGGTCAAGCAGATAGGGCAGTTTGGACCGGACTCTGGCTGCTCCAGCCCCAGTCACTCCCCATTCGGCCACGGTCCCAAGGCCGGCTGCTGACAAGGAGTGCTTTTCTTGTGCTCCTTTTGCTGGTGGCCATAGGCACCTTAGACAGCCACAGCAGTTTTAGCCCGATCTGGAGGCATGCATCATCTGTACACCATGCCCCCAGATTAGCCAGAAGCCAGCGCTTTTGGCCCATGTGTTTTGGGCCACAATCTCTTGGGTTCATTCAGGCAAGATTTTTAATGCTCAGTCATCCAGCCCCATTCACAAAATGTTATAGGCAACTCAGACAGCATCATATTCCACTTGCTTTTTCCCATGTATGTATCAGTATTAGTATAAGAGCCAGGATGGCATAGTGGTTTGAGTGTTGAACTTCAACTCTGGACACCAGGGTTTGATTCCCAGCTTGGCCATAAAACCCACTGGGTGACCTTGGGCAGGTCCCACACTCTCATCATCAGGAAAGGCAATGGCAAACCTCTGAACGAACCTTGCCAAGAAAACCCCATGATAGTTTCACCTTAGGGTCACCATAAGACACAAATGACTTGAAGGTGCACAACAACAATTGGTAGTGGTTTATTTATACCCCATCTTTTCCTCAAGTCTAGGACTCAAAGAGGCTTACAAAATAAAAGAGATAAAAGTAACAACACATACAGACAAAACCTTTCAGAACGTATTTTCAAAATGTAATTAAACAATTATAGAATCAAAAGTCATTTAAAACAAAATACAATAGAGAGGGAAAGTACAGCACACTAATAAAAACCCTTTCCTTGTATAAAAAGTTCACAAAAAACTTGTGGGAAAGAGCTTCACCTGCTCCCATCAGAATAACAATAGAGTGGCCAGTTTAGCCTCCCTAGGGCCGGTTACAAACTGGCATTTGGGACGTCCCATTTTAAAAAAGGGGCGTCTCTTATAGACGCCCCTGGGCCTAATACGGACTCCGTCCGTACAAGATGGCGCCGGCCCTTCTACATGGCCGGCGCCATCTTTGTGTATCGGACGCTGAGCGTCCGTACGCGTCACGTCCTTTGTGACGTAGCGAGTGCGCCCCTGGCGCCTTGCTACGTCGCAAACGCGACTAAAAGAAGCTCCATTTTGGAGCTTCTTTTTCGGTCTGCACGGGAGCCGTGCCGTGTGGAGGCTCCGGCTCCCCCGCGGACCAACCGGCAGCGGCGGCAGTTTGTATCCCGCCTAGGAAGTGAATTCCAGAGTCTGGAAGCAGACACCCAAAAAACCCAACAATCCTCTCTTGCATTCCTACCAGATGTGCTTGTGAAGTTGGTGGGACTTTGGGAAGGACTTCCCCAAATATCCCAAAGCCCAGGCTGGTTCATATGGGAAGATGTAGTTCTTTGGGTAACCAAAGCATATAGGATTTAATAGGTCATGGTGCCCAGAAACAGACTGGTATGCAGTGGAGCTGCTGTAACAAGGGAATCATCTGATCCCTTTAATAGTTAATAGCCTGCTTTCAGCTCTTTAGACCAAATGAAGTTTTTGAACATTCTTCAAAAGCAGCCTCATGCAGAGCACATGATAGTAATTCAAAAGGGATGTAACTAAGGTATGTGTTACTAGGCCAGATCAGATGTCTCCAGGAATACTCAGCCAACACGCTTGCTTTAAATGTAAAAATGTGCTCTGTTCCTGGCACAATAGAAAGCTGAGCATCTATGTTGAGGGTTATTCAGCAGTACTAAGGGAAAGTGTAACCTTATCCATTGCAGGCTGAATCCCTGTTTCTTGATCTGTGTTTTGACCTCTGGTTTGTGTGAACCAAACTTCAATTTGTTTGCCCTTATTCAGTTCATTACTGCCAATGCACATCATTTTAAAACTAAAACTTTAGAAACAGACCATCTGACCATACGAACCTGCAAGGGTGCTAAGATCTTCAAGGGAAGGTTTTCTCTTGGTCCCACCACCATCACAGGCTCGCTTGGTGAGGATATGAGAGGGAGCCTTCTCAGTGGCTGCTCCCACCCTTTAAAAACCCACTGCCCTTCTCCCTGCTTTCCTTTAACTGACAAGCAAAGAGATTTGTTCAAGCAGGCCTTTAATATATAATAGTGTCAATACTTTAAAAAACTTATATATGTTTTACATAATTTTATACTTTTTTGCTAGATGATTTTAATTGTTTTTAATTTTTTATTGCAAACTTTTAAATAATTTTAATCTGTAAGCCACCTTAGGTCCCTTTCTGGGAGAAAGGTGGCATAGAAATGACATGAAATGAATAAAACAGCAAACTCCAAATACAGTACAATTGGGTGTCACTGGCATATTGGTGACACCAAATTCCACAAGTCTGGATCTTTGTTAGCAGTTTCATTTATGTGTTAAATAGCATAGGGAGCAGAATGGCAATCTGAGGGACTTCACAGGATATGGAATATCCCTAAATGAATAGGCCTATCTATCTATCTTGAAATATTAATTGTTTGTTTTATCTTTTTTTAAAAAGGGGGGGGGGGAGGGATGAGGTGGCTTAGTGGTAAAGATGCCAGGTCTGAAATTGGAAAATTGGCAGTTTGAGGCCCAAGTGCTGCATGGTGGGTTGAACTCCTGTCACTAGTCTTAGCTTCTGCCAGCCTACCAGTTCGAAAGCATGCAAATGCAAGTAGATAAATAGGTACCACTTCGGTGGGAAAGTAACAGCGTTTGGTGCCGTCAAGCTAGCCACATGACCACTAAAGCAGTCCTCAGACAACACTGGCTCTTCATGTCAAGGGACTACCTTTATCTTATCTTTTTATGTAAAGCTCACATTTACTGGGGGCTTACAATGATTACATTTGAAAACAATGATAACCCAGAAGTCTTTAGAATTGTGTCTTATTGGGGATCAAGCTGGTACACATTGCTCAGTTCCTTCTGCAGCAAGTGGGAATGGCTAAACAAACCATGCATTTGTCACAGTTTTTATGACATCTGAATGTGGCTATAATTAATAATTTGTTTTATTTATATACCGCTATTCCAAAGGTCATAGCGGTGAACAGCAAGTAAGCTAATTAGCAAGTAAGCTAATTTGCCCCCAACAGTCTGGGTACTCATTTTAGCAACCTCAGAAGGATGCAAGCCTGAGTCGAGCTTGGGCCCTTTTGCTGGTCTTGAACTCGCAACCTTGTGGTTTTGAGTGAATGGCTGCAGTACAGGCATTTACCCACCGCGCCACCAGGGCTCCTATGGCTTCCTTTTCTCCTGAGAAAGGTTTTTTCTCTACCACTTGTTACTGGTTTGTTTCTCTGGCTTCCTGTGAAAAGTAATGATGAGCAAACCATGGAAAAGCTGCATATTGCACGATCACCCAGTAAACTAGAATTCTAAATCTGATTTACATCTAAACACTCTCAGTATCTTCCAAGGAACTCACCAACTTTTTGACATCAGCAATAAAGAAAAATAAGATATTCCCAAGTTTCCTACCTTTATCAGGTTATTATTTTGCATCTGACCATCTCCCTACTATTTTAAGGCTGGGTGCATTTTTTCTGTATCATTCTTTCTAGAGAAGCCTGTCTGGTTTCCCACCCATCTTCTTACTAGTACAGTGCTTGACATGTGGCTGAGTGTTGTCTGTAAAACTGATGTCAGAAGCCACAATGAATTTTGTATAGGAATGTCATGTCACACATTAATAGGAGTAGCTGGAGAAAACTTTTGAAAATAAGAATTCTTTTCCACCCACTGACATCCATCATTTTCTGTTATGTCTGTAAAGCTGATGCCAGAACCAAAAGTGATCCGAGGGCAAGGAAATAATGGAATGCATGATAAATAAGTGATGACTACCTAAGCCACATCTTTGAAAAAGTGGGGGAAAGTAACATGTTGAGAATGTAGGCAAAACCTTCCAAAATACTTTGAGGGATCTCGTCTGATGACGCATACTTGAAAGCCCAGCTTGGAAGACCAATTTAGAACAATTGTACACCCACACATCTGGTGAACTGAAGGTGAGCATGGAGTGTTCAAACCACCAACAGTGTCACAGCTGCCTCAGTTCCCTATAAAAAAGAGTGATTCTATTCCAGCTAATGCTCTATTCAGTATTATCACCTGGAATATTAAGTTATAATCCTATGCACACCTAACTTCACTGTTGACTCTAAACTTCATAGTTTTGGAGTAAATGTGTAGAACACTGCTCTATGTGCCTCTAGTTCAGGTGTCAACAAAATAAAGCTTGCATTTGAGACAATTTAAATTCCTTTGCTTCCAAGTACATTGTGCACATACTGGGCAACTTCAGTGGGTTCAGGGGCTAATTTACTGTTGCTGGAAGACCATTTGGGCCACTTAAACTAGCAAAAATATGAAGCAAAAAACAAAGACTGCCATAAGTACATTTCTGATGTAGAAAAATTAGTTTTTTTAATGTTAAAGGTTCAGGGAAGTGGTTCTCAAACTTTTTAATGGAATCATAGAGCTGGAAGAGATCTCAATGGCCATCCTGTTCGATCCCATTGCAAGCACACACAATCAAAGCATCCCTGAGAGATGGCCATCCAGCCTCTGCTTAAAAACCTCCAAAGAAGGAGATTCCACCACCCTCCGAGGGAGTTTGTTCCACTGTTGAACAGCTCTTACTGTCAGGAATTTCCTCCTAATGCTGAAGTGGATCTCTTTTCCTGTAGCTTGCATCCATTGTTCTGTGTCTTAAGTCTCTGGAGCAGCAGAAAACAAGTTTGTCCCATCCTCAACATGACATCCCTTCAAATATTTCAACAAGGCTGTCATATCACCTCTTAACTTTCTCTTCACTAGGCAAAACAATCTTAAAACAGAATTTAAAAAATTTACCTGTTACTCCTGATATTCCAGGAAGATCTGGAGCCCTCTGTTCCCACGCCGTGGTGGCTATCTGCACAGGCATCCTGTGAAGCTGTATGGCATGTTCACCACTGCTGCAAGTTGCTGGTGCCCAGCATGTGATTGTCACTGGCCACCTCATTCTGACTTCAGGAGTGACCAGTTTGCCACTGCAGTTTAGCAGGATGCCCATGCAGACTGCCAAAATGGCATGGGAATGGAGGGCCAGGTAATGGGGGTGGGCAGCTCAGGGCAGCTGTGGGGCCAGGATATTGCAGGCTGCCCCCAGAATATCCTTGCCCATGCAGACAGGGCCCTAGGACTTTATTGTACCATACCTTCTTGCCTAAAAAAGTTATAAAATTTATGAAGTTGCCATAAGTCAACAAGCGACTTGAAGACACATACAATGTGGAGTAGTGGTTTGAGCATTGGAATATGATTCAGGGTTCAAATCCTCATTCAGCCATGGAAACCCACTGGGTGACATTGGGCAAGATGAAAGCAAAGACAAATCTTACTTAAAAAAAAACTCTTTAGATTATCATAAATCAGAAAAATGTGAAAGTAAACAATAACAACAACAACACATTGACCATTCAAGTTCTTTTCCATAATAGATTGCTAAATATGCAATGATACTAATGTGTTGAATTCAAATTTTAGTATTTACTCGAAACAACCATTTAAAAAATATATAGCTGTGTCTGTGAGGCACTTGGAAAATTTGTTAAAACTATGGGGCACTATAGACGGATGGCTCTGTGCTGTCCGTTTTTGCCCCATGTCTGTGCTGCAGCATCCCCATGCTGCAACACAGATGTGCTACAAAAAAAGAGCCACATAGAGTAGCTTCTTTTTTGTGACTTTGGAAGCAGGAAGGGGTGCCGCCATGATGCCACTTCCTGCCAGCGACGTCTGGTTGTTGTCTGGCGGTGGCAGCATCATGGTGGCTCCCGTATGAATGGGAGGACACCATGATGCCAGCGTCTGTACGTATTAGGGTTTGGGAGCGTGTGGTTGCTGTGCACTCCTGTACCCTAAATTCGCCACCGCCACACCACAAAGAGCCCGTGTGTGCCAATGTTTGTTTTTGGTTTTTTTAAAAAAACCTTGTGCTTTACTAAGCAATTCTTAATGACAACTATGAATGAGGAAAAGTGCAGTCTTCCTAAAAATATCCTTTAGGCAAATCCTTTTTAGCAGGAGGATTAGTTAATGAAATGAGACATAATCAACTCTGCATGGCTGGCTTTTTATAATTTTGAACTTCTGAAATCCATTATGCATGTCTTTTCTTGGCTGAGGTGAGTCTGTTGGCTGAGTTTTATTAAAACCCAAGACTAACTAAAATGCTCATGAGAATTTGTCATGGGGGAACCACTTTATTTCTGCTTTAATCCTTGAAATGTCAAGAAGAGAATGACACACATCTTGCTGCTATGCAAATAACAAAAACCAAGTTGCTGTTAGCACATTCCTATTAGGTTACTAGTCTCCTGCCATGGTAGGATGAAATCCCACAACATATTTCTGGAGTTTGGTCTTCATTTCGGTGTCCATCTACCACAAATGATTGGTTAGAGGATTCATCAAAACATGTGCTATCAAACATTTATTTTTAGTAGGCCCCTTTTCCCAGGCTTTCTACAGAAGGTTAGACAATGTCATAAAACTGAATAGATATTGGAGACAAATTGAAAACAGTTCCATTGTCAGCTTCCTCTTTATATGTAATCAGGCTTTCCTAACAACTGGAAACTTTGGTGCAGCTAAAGATTATGGTCCAGTTTTCCATAGTATGTGGTTGTTTTTAAAGTTCCCTTTTCTAAAAAGATTATATGAGGCTTTACCCAAAATGTGAATATTTTTTTAAAGAGCTATTTACAAAAAAATGGGTCAGTATGGAGCTGTGCAGACTGCCCCTAAGGGGTGGCCTGCAGCCGCCTCCAGCTGCATCAGATTGGGACCACGGCAACTGCATGCCAAGGCCCCAATGTGGTCTTTCTAGGGCACAAAAAGGAGCCTCTCTTTTGTCACTCTCTTGATGCCACACGCCATGTGGAGCGGATAGCAGCATCATGCTGTCATGGGGGTGAAGTCGGGATGTGTGTTGTATGGATGCTACGCCCTGACTCTGCACCCAGGCTGGCCTTAATGGCTGGTCTGTACAGCCGCAATGTCTACAAAGGTGTAACTCTGCTAATTTGTTCCAGCATAATATGAAAAATGGAGGGTGCAGGGAGAAAGAAGGAATCTAGTAGTACCTTGAAAATGAATCTATTTCTGCACAAACATTCATCAGTATCAGTACCACTTTTTCAGATGCACTATTCTTCAAAAAGAGCTTGCCTCTTCCAAGACTAGAATTGCTTATAGCACCAAACAAATTCTGTTTTCTAAACCCAATTTACATTGTACTTAAGTAACAATTTTACAGAGCTCTTTCTGTCTTTGACCACTCTTTCCAGAACTCATAGAGGGTAGAGTTGCTCTGAACTACTGTAGTTCCTGTTTCTTCTGGAAAGCATAACACACCAAGGCTGTATCTAATGTACACACATGTACATCAGGAGATTCAACTATCCTGATATTTGCTGGAAGTCGAACTCAGCCAAATCCTCAAGGTCTAGCAAATTCCTCACTTGCCTCGAAGACAATTTCATTGTCCAAAAGGTGGAAGAGGCAACAAGAGGGTCAGCTATTTTAGATCTTATCCTAACCAACAAGGATGACTTGGTCAATGGGGTGCAAGTGGTGGGATCACTAGGTGGAAGTGACCATGTTCTTCTGGAGTTTGTTATACAGTGGAAAGGAGAAGCCAGGCATAGTCAGACACACATTCTAAACTTTAGGAGAGCGGATTTCAGTAAACTTAGACAAGTATTGAGTGTGATCCCGTTTTCAGAAATACTAAAAGAGAAGGGAGTTCAGGACAGATGGGAGTTTCTCAAAAGAGAGATACTGAAGGCACAATTTCAAACAGTTCCAATGAGAAAGAAAAATGGGAGGTATCTCAAGAAACCAGGATGGATGACTAAGGAACTTTCAACCGAGCTAAGTTTGAAACGGAACATGTATAAGAAATGGAAAAAGGGGGAAATCATGAAAAAGGAATTCAAAGAAATAGCAGGCATGTGTAGGAGTAAAGTCAGAAAAGCTAAAGCGCAGAATGAACTCAGGCTTGCTAGAGAGGTTAAGAACAACAAAAAGGGCTTTTTTGGATATGTCCGCAGCAAAAGTAAGAAGAAGGAAATGGTAGGGCCACTGCGTGGAGAAGATGGCAAAATACAGAGACAGAAAAAAGGCAGGAATTACTCACACCTTCTTTTGCCTCAGTCTTCTCAGAAAAGGAAAAGGTGCTCAAACCTGAGGAAATGGAGCAGAGGACAGAATAGGGGATTTTCAGCACAGAATAAGTAAGAGAGATGTAGAGGAATACCTTGTTAATCAAAGAATTTAAGTCTCCAGGACCAGATGAAAACAAAGGTACAAGAACTGGCAAATGTAATATGGAGCCATTGGCAATAATCTTTGAAAACTCCTGGCAAACGGAGAAATCCAGCAGACTGGAGGAGGACAAACGTCCCACATCTTCAAAAAGGAGAAAAAAGAGGATCCCAACAAGTATCGTCTAGTTAGTCTGACATCAATACCAGGAAAGATTCTGGAGCAGATCATAAACAGAGAGTCTGTGAACATCTAGAAGGCAATGATTAATAAAAAAAAGTCAAGATGGGTTTCAGAGAAAGAAATCATGCCAGACAAATCTGATCTCTTTCTTTGATAAAATTACCAGCTTGTCAGATGAAGGGAATTCTGTGGATATAGTATATCTTGATTTCAGTAAGGCCTTGACAAAGGTTTCCCATGACATTCTTGTAAACAAGCTTGTAAAATGTGGTTAGACAACGTAACTGTTACATGGATATGTAATTGGTTGACTGGACTGAAGCAAAGGGTACTATCAACAATGGCTCCTTTCATCCTAGAGGGAAGTGACCAGTGAGGTTCCACAGGGCTCAGTCCTGGGGCCAGTACTGTTTCAACATCTTTATCAGTGACTTGGATAACAAAATGGGGAGCATCCTATCAAATTGCAGATGACACACCCAAATAGGAGGAATAGACTAATACCCAGAGGACAGGATCAAATTTCAAAACAACCTGAATAGACTAGAAAGCTGGGCCAAAGCTACAAAATAAATTCAAAATGGAGAAATGTAAGGTACTGCACTTGGGGGGGGGGGGGGAATGAAAGCCAGATATAGGATGGGGGGACACTTGGCTGAATGAGAGACTACGTGTGAAAGGGATCTAGGAATCCAAGTGGACAATGTTGAACATGAGTCAACAGTGTGATGCAGCAGCCAAAAAAGGCCAATGCAATTTTTAGGGTTAACAGAAAAGTATACTGTAGTGTCTAGATCAAGGAGAAGTAATAGGCCAATATTCTGCCTGGTCAACCCCACCTGGAATATGAGTTCCAGTTCTGGGCACCACAGTTCAAAAAGGACATTGAGAAACTGGAGCGTGTCCAAAGGAGGGAGACTAAAAATGGTGAAGGGTCTGAAAACCAGTGTCCTATGAGGAACAACCTAGGGAGGTGGGAATGTTTTAGCCTGGAGAAGGAAGGTTAAGAAGTGGATATGAAGAGCTCTGTTGATATTTTGAAGGTTGTCATATTGAGGAGGGGAGCAAGCTGCTCCAAGAACAACCCTGGAGCAATGGATGCAAGCTGCAGGAAAAGGGATCCACCTCAACATTAGGAGGAACTTCCTGACAGTAAAGGCTGTTCGACAGTTGAAACACACTTCCTCAGAGAATGGTGGAGTGCCCTCCTTAGAGGTTTTTAAGCAGAGGCTGGATGGCCATCTGTCAGGGATGCTTCGATTGAGAGTTCCTGCATGACAGGGGGTTGGACGGGATGGCCCTCATGTCTCTTCCAATTTCTAACAATTGTATGATTTTATGATTCTCTATTCCACGATGGGTGTATGTGACTGTCTTTCTTTCTCTTTGCTTACTATATCTCTAATTCTTTAATAAGAAAGAAATAATCCTAGAACATTTCACATAACATTGTATGTGTGCAAATCTTTTAGGTTGCATCTGCACTGTAGAATTATACAATTTGACAAGCTTTAACGCCATGGCTCAGGCTATGGAATTCTGGGACCGTAGTTTTATGAGCTATTTAGCCTGTCTTGTCAAGTGCTCTGGTGCAAAAAACAAACTATAAATCCCAGGATTCCATAGCACTGAGCCGAGATGTCAAAGGCAGTGTCAACTGGCATTTTTCTGCAATCCAGGACCGTAGTATTTTACACGCACTTTGAGCTAGACTTAGTGAGGAATCTTTCAGTTTACTATTTTATTCTGCCGCTTCATACATCAGGTGTGTGAGTTTGTGTGGTAAATGTTTTAACTACTGGAGCAGAACTGTCAAGCCCCTTGCCAGCCATGGGGCTTCTGCATGATCTGGGCCAGTCCATCACGAGCTTCACAGGATGGTGGTGAAGATGAAAATGGAAGAGACAACCATTGCACAGCACTTTTAGCTCTTGGAGAAAATGGGGGTATGAAAGAAGTGTTTATTATAATGCAGTTCCTTATTTTAGGTTCTCCTGGGAATTTCCTATGGTCTCTATCTGCCCTGGTCACTGGTTGGGGACTCAGTGTTGACCTGCCCATTCCAACTTTTTTATTGGTTATTGTGCTCCTCCTTTATTTGACTTTATTGTTGCCCTCTATTACTTGGGTAGTTTATATGCCTGTTGCGTTTCAGTATTTGCATACAGTACCTCTGAATATGAAGTGATCATGATCAAGTGTTCAGATGAAGTAGACTAGGTCTACAAAAGTTTATGTTATGAAATTCTTTCGTTCATGAGTCTCAGAGGTGCTACAAACGCTTTGCATACTTATCCAGACAAATTTTGGCTATGCTACTGAATATCATTATTAACATTTCCATACTGATCACTCTTTGGATAAGCCTTGGACTTTCATTGTGGTAACAGTTCTTCGGGGCCAGGAAGGATCTCTGATCAGTTTGTCACACAGTGTAAGGTCTGTCCCTCTGAAGAAATCCCTCTGAGTATGCAGAGTTCCTCCTGTTTTCTTGGTGAAAGTTGGTTTATTGTGCATCATCTTAGTAAAATGGATGGTATCTAAATTTTAATCATTTGGGGAAATGATTAATAAACTTTGCATCAGATTTGCCATTTAGAACTTGGGTTAAAAATTCTTATTTCTTGATTATGTGTGTGATGCTCAGAAATATTTTTTAAAATACTTCATTCTGTTATATATAGCAGTGTTTAGGAAGCAGGCTGTGGCTATTGCAGCAATAAAAACAAGTAATTTCCATACGTTGATTCTTCTGGTCCTCATTACTTTCAATGACTGTCATTACTTTTTCATGAGTTGTTATGATTGATTAGGTTTAATAGGAGAGTGACATAAATAAAATCTATAAATGCATTTCCAATGTCTTTTTAAATTTATTGCATATAACCAGAAAACTTACTTTATTATATCAATACAGTAACATTGCTCGTATTAATATATTTTAAAATATGACATGTTTATAAATAAATAAATAACATTAAATTTTTATTTCTTCCGCTTTTTGCCAGGCAATCAAAGCGGCGTACAAACAGGTTAAAATACATCCATATATACATAATGCCCCCCCTCTTAAAACAAGATTAAACAATGTAAGATTAAAAACTACACGTACATATTAAAACCGACTAAGCTAAATAAAAATCATCAGATCAGAGTTTCCTGGATGGGAAGTCTTATTCGGGGCTGAGCATTTATTCTGGGAAAGCCTGCTGGAAGAGATCCGTCTTAATGGCCTTTTTAAAGCTCTCTAGATTGGTGATTTGATGGATCTCGTCCGGCAACCATTCCATAAGTTGGGAGCGGCGGCAGAGATGTCCTCGGGGAGGGTCGCCGTCAACCTGGCTTAAGGGCTATAATAATTCCCCCAGGGACCTGAGTGTATGGGGCGGATTATATGGAAGCAGGCGATCCCTTAGATAGGTTGGGCCCAAGCTATGTAGGGCTTTAAAGGTGATAACCAACACCTGTACTGTGCCCGGAAACTGATAGGCAGCCAGTGGAGTGACTTCAGTATTGGTGTTATATGGTCACTCCTTGCTGTTCCGGCGGCCATTACCCTAAATTACCTACCTTACTCCCTGAACCTAGTTATGAGTGACACTGCTGCTTGTAAGGTATTCTTTCTACTCTCAGTCTTTGCTTTTCTCAAGAGTGCTTGGAGGCTCACAGACCACCCATTTTAGCGCCAGATTGGGGCCGTGGCAAATAATCTTTGCTTTCTGCAGTGCAAAAAGCAGCTGGCAAAAGCTATCCTTTTTGGACTCCAGAAAGGGCACCATAGCTGCTGGCATGCGACATTTCCGCACTCCTTTGGCGCTGTTCATGTAGATGCAGCGGCCAGAGGAGTGCCATGATGCCACGTGCCATGTGGTGTGGCAGTGGTGTCACACTGGCCTGGGGGCAGAGTCTGGTCATGCGTCAGTGTACGACATGCCCCCGACTCCACCTCCAGGCCAGCCTTTCCTGCCAATCTGTACAGCCCCTTGAAGTCACTTAGTTTTTACTGTTGCTTTCTCTTGCTGGTAATTGAAAATGTCCTGGTAATGAGTGTGGTAAAGTGATCAAAATTGAGTTGTTGCTTAATATCTGGAATTTTCCTGTAACAAATTGACGTCCATTATCCATTAACAGTAAACTTAGATAAGTATTGAGGTTGATCCTGGGTGGTCAGAAATCAAAAAAATAAGGGAGTTCAGGACGGATTGGAGTTTCCTCAAAAGGGAGTACTGAAGGCACAATTTCAAACAGTTTTCCAGTGAGAAAGAAAAACGGGAGGTGTCTCAAGAAAAC
>NC_056523.1:107557621-107658911 GCF_019175285.1 Sceloporus undulatus
CTAAAGCACAGAATGAACTCAGACTTGCTAGAGAGGTTAAGAACAACCTGGATATGTCCGCAGCAAAAGTAAGAAGAAGGAAATGGTAGGGCCACTGCGTGGAGAAGATGGCAAAATGCTAACAGAAGACAGAAAAAAGGCAGAATTACTCAACACCTTCTTTGCCTCAGTCTTCTCAGAAAAGGAAAAGGGAGCTCAACCTGAAGATAATGGAGCAGAGGACAGAATAGGGGAATTTCAGCACAGAATAAGTAAAGAGATAGTAGAGGAATACCTTGTTAATCTAAATGAATTTAAGTCTCCAGGACCAGATGAACTACATCCAAGGGTACTAAAAGAACTGGCAAATGTAATATTGGAGCCATTGGCAATAATCTTTGAAAACTTCTGGCAAACAGGAGAAGTGCCAGCAGACTGGAGGAGGGCAAACGTTGTTCCCATCTTCAAAAAGGAGGAAAAAGAGGATCCCAACAATTATCGTCTAGTTAGTCTGACATCAATACCAGGAAAGATTCTGGAGCAGATCATTAAACAGAGAGTCTGTGAACATCTAGAAGGCAATGATATAATCAAAAAAAGTCAAGATGGGTTTCAGAGAAAGAAATCATGCCAGACAAATCTGATCTCTTTCTTTGATAAAATTACCAGCTTGTCAGATGAAGGGAATTCTGTGGATATAGTATATCTTGATTTCAGTAAGGCCTTTGACAAGGTTTCCCATGACATTCTTGTAAACAAGCTTGTAAAATGTGGGTTAGACAACGTAACTGTTACATGGATATGTAATTGGTTGACCGGACGAACCCAAAGGGTGCTCAACAATGGCTCCTTTTCATCCTAGAGGGAAGTGACCAGTGAGGTTCCACAGGGCTCAGTCCTGGGGCCAGTACTGTTCAACATCTTTATCAGTGACTTGGATAACAAAATTGGGAGCATACCTATCAAATTTGCAGATGACACCCAATTAGGAGGAATAGCTAATACAGTACTCCAGAGGACAGGATCAAATTTCAAAACAACCTGAATAGACTAGAAAGCTGGGCCAAAGCTAACAAAATGAAATTCAAAATGGAGAAATGTAAGGTACTGCACTTGGGGGGGGGGGGGAATGAAATGCACAGATATAGGATGGGGGACACTTGGCTGAATGAGACTACGTGTGAAAGGGATCTAGGAATCCAAGTGGACCATATGTTGAACATGAGTCAACAGTGTGATGCAGCAGCCAAAAAGGCCAATGCAATTTTAGGGTTAATCAAGAAAAGTATAGTGTCTAGATCAAGAGAAGTAATAGTGCCACTCTATTCTGCTCTGGTCAAGCCCCACCTGGAATATTGTGTCCAGTTCTGGGCACCACAGTTCAAAAAGGACATTGAGAAACTGGAGCGTGTCCAAAGGAGGGAGACTAAAATGGTGAAGGGTCTGGAAACCATGTCCTATGAGGAACAACCTAGGGAGGTGGGAATGTTTAGCCTGGAGAAGAGAAGGTTAAGAAGTGATATGATAGCTCTGTTTAGATATTTGAAGGGTTGTCATATTGAGGAGGGAGCAAGCTGCTCCAGAGAACAACACCCGGAGCAATGGATGCAAGCTGCAGGAAAAGGGATTCCACCTCAACATTAGGAGGAACTTCCTGACAGTAAGGGCTGTTCGACAGTGGAACACACTCCCTCAGAGAATGGTGGAGTCTCCCTCCTTAGAGGTTTTTAAGCAGAGGCTGGATGGCCATCTGTCAGGGATGCTTTGATTGAGAGTTCCTGCATGGCAGGGGGTTGGACTGGATGGCCCTCATGGTCTCTTCCAATTCTACAATTGTATGATTGTATGATTCTCTGATTCCACGATTGGGTGTATGTGACTGTCTTTCTTTCTCTTGCTTACTATATCTCTAATTCTTTAATAAGAAAGAAAATATCCTAGAACATTTCACATAAACAATTATGTGTGCAAATCTTTTAGGTTGCATCTGCACTGTAGAATTAATACAATTTGACACAGCTTTAACTGCCATGGCTCAATGCTATGGAATTCTGGGACCTGTAGTTTTATGAGCTATTTAGCCTTCTTTGTCAGAGTGCTCTGGTGCAAAAACAAACTATAAATCCCAGAATTCCATAGCACTGAGCCGAGATAGTCAAGGCAGTGTCAAACTGCATTATTTCTGCAATCCAGATGAGCCTTAGTATTTTACTCACTTTGAGCTTAGACTTAGTGAGGATATCTTTCAGTTTACATATTTTATTCTGCCGCTTCATTACATCAGGTGTGTGAGTTAGTGTGTAAATGTTTCAACTACTGGAGCAGAACTGTCAAGCCCTTGCTCAGCCATGGGGCTCTGCATGATCTTGGGCCAGTCCTCATCACTCAGCTTCACAGGATTGTTGTGAAGATGAAAATGGAAGAGACAACCATTGCACATCACTTTTAGCTCCTTGGAGAAAATGTGGGGTATGAAAGAAGTGTTTATTACTAATGCAGTTCCTTATTTTAGGTTCTCCTGGAATTTCCTATCTGCCCTGGTCACTGGTTGGGGACTCAGTGTTTGACTGCCCATTCCAAACTTTTTATTGGTTATGTGCTCCTCCTTTATTTGACTTTATTGTGGCCTCTGTTACCTTGGTAGTTTATATTTTCCTGTTGCGTTTCAGTATTTGCATACAGTACCTCTGAATATCAAGTGATCATGATCATGATGTTCTGATGAAGTAGACTATGTCTACAAAAGTTTATGTTATGAAATTCTTTCGTTCATGAGTCTCAGAGGTGCTACAATATCGCTTTGCATACTTATCCAGACAAATTTGGCTATGCTACTGAATAATCATTATTAACATTTTCCATACTGATCACTCTTTGGATAAGCCTTGGACTTTCATTGTGTCACCAGTTCTCTGGGCCAGGAAGATCTCTGATCAGTTTGTCACAGTGTAAGGTCTGTCCCTCTTGAAGAAATCCCTCTGATTCTGCATAGTCTCCTGTTTCTTGGTGAAAGTTGGTTTATTTGTGCATCATCTTAGTAAAATGGATGGTATCTAAATTTTAATCATTTGGGAAATGATTAATAAACCTTTGCATCAGATTTGCATTTAGAACTTGGGTTGAAAAATTCTTATTTCTTGATTATGTGTGTGATGCTCAGAAATATTTTTTTAAATACTTCATTCTGTTATATATTAGCATTGTTTAGGAAGCAGGCTGTGGCTATTGCAGCAATAAAAACAAGTAATTTCATACGTTTATTCTTCTGGTCCTCATTACTTTCAATTACTGTCAGTTACATTTTTTATGAAGTTTTATGATTTATTAGGTTTAATAGGAGAGTGACATAAATAAAATCTGATAAATGCATTTCCAAATGTCTTTTTAAATTTATTGCATATAACCAGAAACCATTACTTGTTATATCAATACAGTAACATTGCTCGTATTATATTATTTTTAAAATATGACATGATTATAAATAAATAAATAACATTAAATTTTTTATTTCTATCCCGCTCTTTGCCAGGCAATCAAAGCGGCGTACAACAGGTTAAAATACATCCATATATACACAATATCCCCCCTTAAAACAAGATTAAACAATGTAAGATTAAAAACTACAAAAACCGACTAAGCTAAATAAAAATCATCACGGGCAGAGTTCACTGGATGGGAAGTCTTATTCGTGGCTGAGCATTTTATTCTGGGAAGGCCTGCTGGAAGAGATCCGTCTTAATGGCCTTTTTAAAGCTCTCTAGATTGGTAATTTGACAGATCTCATCCGGCAGGCCATTCCATAAGTTGGGAGCGGCTGCAGAGAATATCCTCTGGGAGGTCGCCGTCAACCTGGTCTTTAAGGGCTGTAATAGATTCCTCCCAGAGGACCTAAGTGTATGGGGCGAATTATATGGAAGCAGGCGATCCCTTAGATAGGTTGGGCCCAAGCCATGTAGGGCTTTAAAGGTGATAACCAACACCTTGTACTGTGCCCGGAAACTGATAGGCAGCCAGTGGAGTGACTTCAGTATTGGTGTTATATGGTCACTCCTTGCTGTTCCTGCTGCCATTACCCTAAATTACCTACCCTGAACCTAGTTATCAGTGACACTGCTGCTTGTAATGTATTTCTTTCTACTCTCAGTCTTTGCTTTTCTCAAGAGTGTCTTGGAGGCTCACAGACCACCCATTTTAGCGCCAGATTGGGGCCGTGGCAACTAATCTTTGCTTTCTGCAGTGCAAAAAGCAGCTGCAAAAAGCTATTCCTTTTTGGACCCCAGAAAGGGCACCATAGCTGCTGGCATGCGACATTTCCGCACTCCTTTGGCGCTGTGTCATGTAGATGCAGCGCCAGAGGAGTGCCATGATGCCACGTGCCATGTGGTGTGGCATGTGGTGTCACACTGGCCTGGGGGCAGAGTCTGGTCATGCGTCATGTGGACGACATGCCCCGACTCCACCTCCAGGCCAGCCTTTCCTGCCGATCTGTACAGCCCCTTGAAGTCTCTTAGTTTTACTGTTGACTTTCTCTTGCTGGTAATTTGAAAATGTCCTGGTAGTGAGTGTGGTAAAGTGATCAAAATTCGAGTTGTTGCTTAATATCTGGAATTTTCCTGTAACAAATTGACATCCATTATCCATTAACAGTAAACTTAGATAAGTATTGAGGTTGATCCTGTGGTCAGAAATACTAAAAAAATAAGGGAGTTCAGGACGGATTGGAGTTTCTCAAAAGGGAGATACTGAAGGCACAATTTCAAACAGTTCCAGTGAGAAAGAAAAACGGGAGGTGTCTCAAGAAACCAGGATGGATGACTAAGGAACTTTCAACCGAGCTAAGTTTGAAATGGAACATGTATAAGAAATGGAAAAAGGGGGAAATCATGAAAAAGGAATTCAAAGAAATAGCAGGCATGTGTAGAGGTAAAGTCAGAAAAGCTAAAGCGCAGAATGAACTCAGGCTTGCTAGAGAGGTTAAGAACAATAAAAAGGGCTTTTTTGGATATGTCCGCAGCAAAAGGAAGAAGAAGGAAATGGTAGGGCCACTGTGTGGAGAAGATGGCAAAATGCTAACAGAGGACAGAGAAAAGGCAGAATTACTGAACACCTTCTTTGCCTCAGTCTTCTCAGAAAAGGCAAAGGGTGCTCAACTTGAGGATAATCGAGCAGAGGACAGAATAGGGGAATTTCAGTACAGAATAAGTAAAGAGATAGTAGAGGAATACCTTGTTAATCTAAATGAATTTAAGTCTCCAGGACCAGATGAACTACATCCAAGGGTACTAAAAGAACTGGCAAATGTAATATTGGAGCCATTGGCAATAATCTTTGAAAACTCCTGGCAAACAGGAGAAATCCCAGCAGACTGGAGGAGGGCAAACGTTGTTCCCATCTTCAAAAAGGGGAAAAAAGAGGATCCCAACAATTATCGTCCAGTTAGTCTGACATCAATACCAGGAAAGATTCTAGAGCAGATCATTAAACAGTCTCTTCCAACTCTATGATTCTATGATTCTAACACAATAGCCAGGGTTCTGTTGGTGGCATATGCTGTCTTAATGTTCAGGTATGTAGTCCTAGTAGCTAGTAACCCTCAGGTTATGCAGTGGAAGTCCTTTTAAAGACATTATGCAAAAAGGTAGGCAGAGCCATCTTGCACAAAGGCTTTGACCCAGGGGTGAGAGGCAGATGGAAGTTCCAGTCACAGTCCCAGGCCTCTACGTGTTGAATGGCTGCAGGAGTGTACACAGGCATCATCTGGCTGACCTTGCACAACTGAGAAAGGAGAGGTTGCCCACAACCTTATCCAGGGATTCCATTTTCCCTGGTATGCAAAGGCAACCAGACAACTGGATATATCCTTATGACTGGCCAGTGGTTGGGGGAAGCTGCCCAGGAATAAGAAGAAACTGCTATCACCACTCCCTGCACACCTATGCAAGTATGTTGATGGAGACTGATGTTCTGCCAGTAGGCCAGATGGATCTTGGCCAGTGTTGGCTACTCTTTATTATGCAAGGTGTGCTTTTGTCTTACAGCTGATCCTTCTGGCAGAGATGATAGCTGATCTTAAATTTGGGCTAAAGCCTACATGACACTAACAGTGCCAGAAATTCCTTCCTCTTCCATCTGTTGTCCTCCGCAGCAGCAAAAACTTACTCTGGTGGATTTCACACCCTCCAACATTTCACAAATAAAAACCTGTACATGTGTGGCCAAGCTACATCACTCAAGATGGAATAGTTATATATGTAGAAGAGTACATAAGAGAGGCTACCATATTTTGCTTTTGCCTGAGTTTACTGAGAAGGACAAAATTCCACTCACTTCTCTCCTCTTTTCCTGATAAATTAAATGAGTGGAGACTACTTTTTCACTTTGAACTGAGTTTGCAGCAATTGAAGCAATCTGAAAATGGAGGGAAAGTGGAAGGAAGAGACAGAAACTGGGACATTTAAAAAACCAATTAAAAGAAGGGGTGACAGAAGATTAATCAGGCATGTACCTGCCAAATAGGGAACAGTTGGAGGGCATAGGGTTTCCCAGGCTCCCCATGACATTTTTTACAAAGTGTGTGGGGAAGTGGGTTGGGGAGTTGAATTGCTCTTCTGTTTTCACTGGGAGAAGCCTTTGCTGGTTGGTTCCTATCCTTCATGTCCAAAAATCTGAAATATAACTTTAATGAACACATAGTGCTTAAAAGTCCAGCCAAACAAATCCACACCTATTTTGCCCAAGAGCCCTTTGGCAAGTCATGCTGTAATTGCATTTCTTTGGATTAGTGGTCTTTCCGGGTTCTGCACATTTCACATTTCCCCATTAATGGCTTCAGTTGCTCAGGAATTCCTGGGCCAACAGACTGCCTTTCCCGCCTATTGTTAGTCATCTTCAGATGTGATAAAAGCACTTAAGGCATGTTTACTGTCTGAAATGTTTTTAGTATTATGGCTTTTTCTCCCCTTGAATATGATGCCATTGTGCACACACAGCATCTCATCTCTGGAAGGATGCTGTTATCTCTTTTGGCATGCCTTTTTTTGTTTCTGGCCAGCCCTAAGTTTTAATGTCTAGAGCGTGTTCAACACTGAATCTGTCTTTTCTCAGAGATGGTAATGTACCATCCTGAAGTGTTCTGTTTCAGCTTCTGCTAACTCCTCCTGGCACTTGCTGGTATGTCAGCCAGACTAAATCTGCTAACCCTAGGACGTAGACCTGGAATATTCTGCCCAGTTCTGGGCACCACAATCCAATATGATTGTTGACAAGCTGGTATCTTTTCAGAGGAGTGCAACCAAAATGGTGAATGGTCTGGACACTATCAAACTCTATGAGGAGTGGCTTAGGGAGCTGTTTACCCTGGAGAAGAGAAGGTTGAGGGGTGACTTGATAGCCATGTTTATATATTTGAAGGACATGTTGAGGATGGAGGAAGCCTGTTTTTTGGTGCTCCAGAGACTAGGACATGGAGTAATTTATTCAAATTACAGGAAAAGAGAATCTACCTAAACATTAGGAACAACTTCCTGACAGTAAGAGCTGTTTGAGAGTGGAATACACTGCCTCAGAGAGTGGTGGAGTCTGTCTTTGGAGGTTTTTAAACAAAGACTGGACAACCATCTGTTGGGGTGCTTTGATTGTGTAGTCTTGCATGGCAGGGGGTTGGACTGGATGGGCCTTGGGGTCTCTTCCAACTCTATGTTTCTATGATTCTAAGAGTTGTTCCCTTCCACTATGTCTGGCTCACTACTGGATCATAACACTGCTGGCCTCTCCTCCTGTATACACTGTTCTAACCTCATACCTTCTAACATTTCACCAATGAAAGCATGGAATATGTGGATATGCAACATCAAAGTGTGGTCAAGATGGCAAAAATATTAATGGAGAAGAACACACAAGCTAGGAGAAGTACAGCAGTCTGCTTTTGCCTTGGCATGCAGAGAGGGGCAAGATGCTGCCCCTCTACTCCTCTCTTGCAGACTGATTTCAAAGTACAAAGTACAAAAATAGTTTGTGCTCAAAAATAGTTTGTGCTCAGAAGAGAAGAAGGGGGAATGGACTCTTGCCCTTCCCTGGAGGCTCAGGCAAAAGCAAACTTATGCATGCTCTATTGTTTGTGTAACAATAACTTTTGCTAGCTTGACCACACTCTGATGTAGTATGGCCACACTTGTCCTAGTTTTTATCTGTGAAAAGTTGGAGGAAATGGTGTGTGTGTGTGTCCATGCACGTGTTCTTAAGATTATAATGTATACTACTTATTTCAACATAGGAGGACCCTTCTCCTCATTCTACTGAGAGGGGGCCTAGTTTTTACCACAAAGTCATCTCCTTATAGTACCACTATCCATATTTTATGCTCACAAAAACTCTATGCATAAAGTTTGCTATCCAGAGAACCTGGTAACTTTCATGGTTGGGCGGCAATTTCCAACCAGACCTATCCTGACTAAATCCAACTACTGTAGATGCTACATTTTGCATGATCACATTTTCTCTGAAATTCTTTAAATTCTCAAAATATATGAGCTGTAGGGGTGGGTACTGGGAAACTAAGGCGGGTTCCACACCGCCAAAAAGTACGTGTTCGGCACGTACTAGGGTTAGGAAGGGGCGTCCTTTCCGGACACCCCTAACCCTAGTACGTACTGAGCATGTACAAAATGGCGGCACCCATTCTACATGGACGTTGCCATTTTGATGTAGCGGACGATTAGCATCTGCATGTCTCGGCGCCATTATAACACCGCAAGTGCGCCAATGGCACTTTGTGGCGTCATAATGGCGCTGCAAAAAGAAGCCGCTTTTGCGGCTTCTTTTTGCTGTGCGGAGGAGCCATGCAGTTTGTCTGCTGCGGCTCCTTCGCACAGCAAACACCGGCACCGGCAGACTGCCCTTTTGGGCAGTCTGTAAAGTGCCTAAATAAACCAATTAGGCAGGGCTGGGGCATAGGAATAATGAGTAAAGGAGTAAGAAGTTTTTACAGGAGTAGGAATAGGAATAAGGAGTAACAAAATATATTTGTTACTCCTTATTCCTGTTATTATATTGTACATGCAAACACCAAAAAAACTATTTTATTATACTGCACTTGGGAAGGGACTGGGAAGCAAAGACACACACACACACACACACACACACACACCCCTTGCAAAGGAACCTGGGCTTTTCTCCAGGGCTGGGGAATAGGAGTAGGAGTAAGGAGTATGGAATACAGGAATAAAAGGTTTTAACAGGAGTAGCCTAGGAGTAGGAGTAACATTAGGAAAAAAAATATCTTACTCTTGAGGAGGACAAGGAATAACCCCAAAATCACCACTACACCTCGGCCCTGCAAATAGGACACAACTGACTGCACATACTTTTATTTATCCCAAATGAAACTCTTTGAAACAAAGTATGCTTCCCCACTCTCCGCCCCCACCATATTGACTGGAAATGATGTTAAAACTGCTTTCTGGTGACTGATAAGGAGACAGCATCCTCTTGTAATTGTACATAGATGACATGTAATGAAAGAATAACCTAATTGGCATAGCTAATATATAACTAGCTTCATAGATCATCTATTGTAAATGCAATAAAGAGAAATTATATTGAGAAACATGTTACAATTATATTTTTCCTTTTCTGGAAAGTAGGCCTGGCAAAAGTTCAGTTCTCCATATTATGCATGATTGCTATAAAGAATAATGTTAATAATAACTCAGTGGAATTGTAAAAAAGAAAGTGAGTAGAGATTCTCTTTATCTTTGGTTCTACCTTTGTCCACAGCATGGTAGTTAGCCATATTTCTTGTACCCAAAATATGTTAGGTTAATGCTTACCTCAAGAAATAGAAAATATACAGTAAATGTCTTGGGTAGATCAAGACCTCTAGACTGTAGTCACATACACTAGAACATACACACATACACACACACTGCAGATTGAAGAATATCCCTGTTTCAGCTTGTTCAGAAAAGATGTGATATAATGTAATGCAGTGCACGCACACACACACACACACACACACACCTACACACTCCTACTTGTTCTTTTATTCCACATTTATCCCTTCTTCTCTGACATTATCCAGGATCTCTCTGAAAGAAAAGGGTGGAAACCTTTGATATATACACCACTATTTTACTTATTTATTTTATTTTTATGTTGCCTTTCTCCCAAAAAAAGGGACCCAAGGCAGCTCAGAAAACAAAAACATTTAAAAAAACTTTACAGTAATTTTTTTTTAAAAAAAAACAACAGTTAAAATCATCTAATGAAAACAATAAAAATTAACATTAAAACATACAAAAAATTAAAATATAACTAAAACATACACCCCATACAAAACCACCCTGTCATGATTATTACATTAAAAATCCTGCACACAAGCAGCAAAATGAGTTACAGCAAAGCAGCAAAGAGGAATGTAGCATCTTTAATGCAAACAAATGTATTATGGCATTACTTTTTGTGGCTTATAATCTTCCATGCAGAGAAGTGGTATTAATATTTATTGTGCAACAAGAAATCCCACTTTATGGCAGTTACTCATGTGAAGGTTGAAATTATAAGGAATGCTACAGACCTGTGTTAGTAGCTCTACAACAGGATCTGCCATCCTGGGCGTTTCATCCACTGTAGAGAAACCTTCCACACAAATGTCTTTGCAAGAAACTTCTCAAGATTCTGGTCCACAACATGATCAAGGTTCAAAGACCAGAGGAAGACTCCATGCATAGAAGTCTATACACAATGGTCTCCCCACAGATGTTGACACCAAAGTATGAATAGCGGGCAGAACGAAGTACTGGTAGGAGCAGGGAGAGGGCAGTGATAGAGGAAGGTGTGGTTCTGCTGCTACTGCCCTTTCTCTTGCATTTTGTCCCTTCATGTGAGTCACACAGTGACAGCAGCAACTATGCCACCCTGGGTACATCCTATTTCATCTGATGTTTGGAAGCTAAGTAGGTTCAGACATGATTAGTACTTGGATGGGAGGCACCATGAAATGCCAAGGATTTCCAAATAGGGCTGGGAAAGAACCAAGGAGTACCACTGCCAATACTGGGCTAGACAAATCAATGATCTGATTCAGTACAAAGCAGTTTTCCTTTTCCCTACCATCATCTTTTCTGGCAATTCTTCTTGAGACTGATGTAAATCAACAGAAGAGTCTCATTGTCTTCAGCAGAGTTAGGGGCTCTTCAGATCAGCCATTAAGGCCGGCCTGGGGGCAGAGTTGGGGCAACGCGTCCACATGACACATGCCCCAACTCCGACCCTCAGGGTGCTGTGACACCACGCGCCGCTCCACACGGTGCATGGCATCATGGTGCTCCTCTGGCACTATGTCTGGATGATGCAGCACCAAAGGAGCACTGTATAGCTGCAGCGCCACGGCTACTGTGCCCTGGAAAGGCCAGATTGGGGCCATGGGATGTGGTTGCTGCAGTCCTGATCTAGCTGAATTCTATAGCTCCATAGTCTCTTTAGAGCAAATGATCCCTGCTCAGCAGGGTTCCCAGATCTCATGACTTTGACCCACTCCTTCATTTCGAGGACAAAGGGTGGAATCTCAGGGCAAGAGCACCATCTTGATAAGTGTGTACATAAATATTTTCTTCAATACTTAGACATGGTAACCTTCTGTTATCCCACATTTTTTTTAATGAAGCCCACTTTCTCTCTTCTTCTCCCACTTTCCCCTCTGTCCTCAGTTTACATCAATTGTTGCTGGCTGATTTCAGAGTACAAAAGTAGTTTGCACTCAGTTAAGAGCGGCACAAGGGGTAGAATCTCAGTAGGCTCAGGCAAAACCAAACTGCTGCTGTCTTTCCTAACTTGTCAGTTCTTCCTCCCTGATAACTTTGCCATCTTGAACTCACTCTGATGTTGCTTGGCCAGTTTTTTTTTTTCCTGGAAAGCAAATACTTCAGTTCAGATGGGTGGCACACAGCTCCCTTTATCTCCTGCCAACAAAATTGTGTTGGTAAGAGATGGTGGGATATGAGAGTCACATTCCAATACATCTGGAGGGCAGCAGGGTTGGGAAAGGCTAAAAGTTAACACTTGGCCTTAGAGAAGAGAATGCCAGCATTTAATCTGATATACTTCTCAATTCTTTAAGCAACAGCAGTAATTATGTTGTGGCCCACCCAAGTGAATATCACATTTATTTTGTAGCTTAAGGGCTTAACATGACCAGGAATTCAAGGGTATAACTATGTCTGGATCCCAGCTGGTCTAGGATCATCAGACTATGAGGCTTTAATCTTATATTGACATGTTCTTTTAAAAATATTCCAAATAAATTACAATTATTTACATTGTTGCCTATAAACAGATTTTTGCAGGCATTAGACAGTGCTAGCACTTTGAATTAATATGCACAAAATTAGAATGTGGGAAGAAATGATAAAAACAGATATTTCTAATTCCTTCCAAGAGTTGGTTTCAGGAGTGATTTATTTAAACTGTTATTAAACTATTATCACTTCCCCTTTTCACCGAATGGTCCCTGAGAATAGTTTAAGATCATAGCAGTACATCTGAATCATAATCTTTAAAAAATATTTTGGGGTTATTAAAAACTTACTCATAGAGTAAATTGCAAAGAAAATTAAAATCCAGACCCCTCTTGGACCAGAATGCTTCCAAAAGACTATCAGTACTCTGCCTCCAAAAGACTACTATAAGGTGTTGGTTATATGACCTTTAAAGCCCTAAATGGGTTTCAGGACCGCTTCCTTCCATATAATTCACTCCGTGCACTCAGATCCTTTGGGAGGAATTTATTGCAACCTAGGAAAACTAGGCTGTCTGCAACCACCCAGAGGACCTTTTCAGCAACTGCTTCCAGATTATGGAACGGCCTGCCACAGGAGATCTGTCACATTATCAGCTTAAACAGCTTTACAAAAGCTGTTAAGAGGGATCTCTTCCGGCAGGCCTTTCCCAAATACATAACTGGCCACCAAAATTGAAACTATTGGCTATAGCCACTGATGGCTGTTTATTGATTTTAAGGTATGTTTTAAACTGTGAATTGTTTAATTGTTAGTTTTTTTGTGGGTTTTTCAGGCTATGTGGCTATGTTCTAGAAGAGTTTCTTCCTGACGTTTTGCCAGCATCTGTGGCTGGCATCCTCAGGCATCTAGCTGTTTAATTGTTATTTTAGGGGGGTGTTCTGGGATATGGGACTGTATTGTTTTAACTTGTAAGCCACCCCTGTTGTCTTGGACAGAGAGGCAGGATGTAAATAAATTTTTTATTTATTATTTATTACTAGTAGTAAGACAACACTTGTGGTATTATTATTATTTACGTTATTTATTTTTATTTTTATTATGCAAGCACTACTACTGAAAAGGTGTTCTGGGATGTAATTTTATATATGCTTACATAAGAGTAAGCATTATTTATATTTCTGACATTTCTGTAACTGCTTCATGAATTACAGTAACATCCAAAATCCACAAAACAGTAATACTTTTAATCCGGGAAACCAAAATGCACAAAATAAATGATGCAAGCTTTTGAAGTTCTACTGGCTTCTTCATCAGGCAAAGATGTTAAGAATCATATAGGAGGGAAAAATGATAAAATGACAATGCTAGTCACAGACTTATATTTTCTCAAAGTGTTGTTGGTATGTTGTTCTTTAGAGAGATATCTATATAAGTGTGTCCCTCCTCCTGGTCATGTGGCACTGTGAACAATGCATTCCAAAGTCCAGGGGATAAAATCTGAATTCTATTAGCAATGCAAAAAGGTACTTCTTCTCAGATCCCAGATGTTTCCCTAACAAAGGGGGCTGTGACCTCACAAAGAATGGAGAAAATATCCCAGCTTCTCTTTCCTCCTGCCACTTCCCTCTTTTGTCTTCAGCTTACTTCAGTTGCTGCAAACTAGTTCAAAGTGAAAAAGTAATTTGTATTCTATTCATTCAGCAGGGAGAGAGGAGAGGAAGGGTGAGGATCCTACCCTTCCCAGTAGGCTCAGGCAAAAGCAAATTGCTGCAGCCTCTTCTAGCTTGTGTGTTTTTCCTCATGAACACCATTTGCAATTTTGACCATGCTGTTCTGTGGCTTGGCCAGACATGTCCCAGTTTCCATCTGGGAAATGTTGGAGTTTGGAGGGTCTAGTTTTAACTTGAGTTTGGTTAAATACCCTCTCTCTGTTTGTGCCTGTGCATTCACATGTGGGAAAGCAGGGACATAGCTGGGGGGGGGGGGTTCTTGGGGTCCGCCCCCCCTTTCATTAGAAAAATGAATGGTGTGTGCTGCTGCGCCACCGCACCCAAGCCCCATTATAATGGTGGCACATAGTCTGGAACCCCCCCCCCTTCCTAAAATCCTAGCTACGTCCCTGGGGAAAGAGAAAGAAGATGGGGAAGGGATAGTGGGAAAACACTGTCCCTGTGTTTTTCCATTCAAAATTTGATTTGCTAGACTGCTCTATATGTGTGTGTGCTTCTCACAGAAGAGAAGCATTGGAGGAGAGAGAAAAAAGGGGGTTGGAAAGAATTCCTCAGTAGACACTCCAGCTTCAACTTATGGTATCAAAGACTGTCTTGTGCATGTGGTCATGAGGAGGTGAGTGGTCTTGTCCAGCACAACAGTAGCAGCCCTGCAACTTAGAAGCAGAGTGACAGTATTCCAATATAGAGTGATTATTTTAAAATAATTTTAAAATTAAGAGGACTCATTTTGGGGCTGAAGAAGGAGGAGACCCAGTATTTTTTTTTAAAAAAATGGTTGTAGATGTAGAAATGGAAAGAAGCAGGCCAGAGTGACATGTTGTGAGGCATTAAATGGAGCTGACTGAATTGGCACTTGTTGTTAACAGTGATATATTCTAGTCTTTTACTCCAAGGCTCAAGTCCCCACCTTCAAGTGTCATGTTAAGTCTCAAGTCCTTGCAAGATATTTTCAAGTCAAATCTTGTTGAGTCTCAAGTCTGGGAGCCAACTTTAACAGAAAAAAAGAGGTGGGAATGTATGTATGTGTAAGGGTGGAATTTCAATAACTATAAATCAAGATGTGCACAAATTAAGTAAAGAAAAAATATATATCATAGGCAGTTCTATGCTCTAACACATTTGCAGACTGTTGTTCCTCTCAGAGAAATGCCCCCCATGCCCTGGGTGGGATAGGGAATGGACTGAAAATCCTAGCTGATTTTTTGTGGGGTTGGCAATCCAGGGCAAGAGTTGCCAAACCATCCTGAGGCAAAGGAAAGGGTAAGGAGGAGCCATCAAGACTGCAGGCAGGCTACAGACATGCTAACTTGAGCAGCACCATTGCTTGAGGTCTCTGTGAGTGTATGTGTGTGTTTCCCACAGAGGTGGGGGAGGAAAAGGAGGGATCCAGGTTGAGATCAATGGCACCAAGGGAATGGAGGGTGGATGTCACAAAAGAGTGCAACAATTACTGTATAGCCCACTCTCCACATTTGCAGATTTGATTACTGTATATACTCATGTATAAGTCTAGAAATTTTAGTCAAAAAATTGACCAAAAACCTGAGTTGACTTATCCATGAGTCAATGTGAGTACTGTCCTTTAACTCTCATAGAAACAGAAACCATCTCCTAGTGAAATGCAAGACTATAATCTGTCCTGGAAGGACAGACCTGCCTCTTCTCTTTCATCCATCCATCCTTCAGTGTGAACACAAACAGTTTTGCCTCCTGCAGTTTTGTGAATTCTTTGACATTGTTTTCCTTTGCTTCATCCTTTAGATCCTTTGTTACCTGACCTTAAGTCTTACTCTTGACTTATCCACAGGTCATATCAAAATCCATAATTCTGGTCCCAAAACTTGCTCTCAACTTATACATGAGGTTGACTTATAATTAAGTATATACATTATTTGCTGTTTTGATTAATATGTTCTCTCTAGGAATCTCTAGGTCCTCCAATGCAACTCTGCCAGAGGTTGACCATAGAGTTCTGCTGGAGAACCTAGATGTTCCTAGCAAAAACACTCCTGTAGGCATCTATAGGTTATCCAGCATGATTCTATGGGCAGTTTCTGGCAGATATTGACTATGGAGGTGCATTGGAGGATAATAACTAGAGGATCTGGAGATTCCTAGAGAGATGACCTCTCAGGTAAAATGAATAGTGTTTTTTTTATTTGTGTTCCCCCCCCCCATTCTTGGGGGCCCTTCACTGCTAACCCCAGCAAATATGGAGGGACCACTGTATTTCATTTGGATTGAGGAAAAAGCAGGAGGGATATGGGTTGCATCTCATGCCAGTTGGAAGAAATGTTTTTGCCAACAGTTTCAAGAATTTAATCAGGAGGGCTTTAAACTAATTTATGTGGGAGAGGGAGACAATATTATGGAAGGCAAAAGGGATGGAGAAAATAGTCAAACTGACACAGAGGAAACAAGACAAATAGTGCAAGGACCCAACAGTGGGAGGCAAAAAAACTTGCAAAGGCAGCAAGTAAAGGGGACCCGTGGTCTGCGATGTCTCTACACTAATGCACAGAGCATGGGAAATAAGCAAGATGAACGTGAACTCCTAGTACAACAAAGCAAATATTATATAATAGGCCTCACTGAAACCTGGTGAGATGAGATGCATAACTGAAATGTAAAAATAGAGGGGTATAACCTTTTAAAGATAAATAGGCCAAACAGGAAAGGAGGAGGAATAGCCCTATATGTCAGAGATATTTACACCTTTGAAGAGATCCAGGACATCAATACTGGCAGCCAACCAGAGAGCGTCTGGATAAAAATTAAAGGGGAGGGAAACAACAGGGATGTTATTGTGGGAGTCTACTACAGACCTCCAAGTAAGACTGAGTAATTGGATAATGCTTCTCTTGAACAGATGACTACACACTCAGAAAAGACAGATGTAGTAGTGATAGGTGACTTCAACTATCCTGATATTTGCTGGAAGTCAAACTCAGCCAAATCCTCAAGGTCTAGCAAATTCCTCACTTGCCTCGAAGACAATTTCATTGTCCAAAAGGTGGAAGAGGCAATAAGGGGGTCAGCTATTTTAGATCTGATCCTAACCAACAAGGATGACTTGGTTAATGGGGTGCAAGTGGTGGGATCATTAGGTGGAAGTGACCATATTCTCCTGGAGTTTGTTATACAGTGGAAAGGAGAAGCCAGGCATAGTCAGACACGCATCCTAGACTTTAGGAGAGCGGATTTCAGTAAACTTAGAGAAATACTGGGGGTGATCCCATAGTCAGGAATACTTAAAGAGAAGGGAGTTCAGGATGGATGGGAGTTTCTCAAAAGGGAGATACAGAAGGCACAATTTCAAACAGTTCCAGTGAGAAAGAAAAATGGGAGGTATCTCAAGAAACCAGGATGGATGACTAAGGAACTTTCAACCGAGCTAAGTTTGAAACGGAACATGTATAAGAAATGGAAAAAGGGGGAAATCATGAAAAAGGAATTCAAAGAAATAGCAGGCATGTGTAGGAGTAAAGTCAGAAAAGCTAAAGCGCAGAATGAACTCAGGCTTGCTAGAGAGGTTAAGAACAACAAAAAGAGCTTTTTTGGATATGTCCACAGCAAAAGGAAGAAGAAGGAAATGGTACGGCCACTGCATTGAGAAGATGGCAAAATGCTAAGAGAAGACAGGGAAAGGCAGAATTACTCAACACCTTCTTTGCCTCAGTCTTCTCAGAAAAGGAAAAGGGTGCTCAACCTGAGGATAATGGAGCAGAAGACAGGACAGGGGAATTTCTGCACAGAATAAGCAAAGAGATAGTACAGGAATACCTTGTTAATTTAAATGAATATAAGTCTCCAGGACCGGATGAACTACATTCAAGAGTATTAAAAGAACTGGCAAATGTAATATCGGAGCCATTCTCAATAATATTTGAGAACTCCTGGAGAATGAGAGAAGTCCCAGCAGACTGGAGGAGGGCAAACATTGTTCCCATCTTCAAAAAGGGGAATAAAGAGGATCCCAACAATTATCGTCCAGTTAGTCTGACATCAATACCAGAAAAGATTCTGGAGCAGATCATTAAAAAGAGAGTCTGTGAACATCTAGAAAGCAATGCCATAATCACAAAAAGTCAACATGGGTTTCAGAGAAACAAGTCATGCCAGACAAACCTAATCTCTTTCTTTGATAAAATTACCAGCTTGGTAGATGAAAGGAATGCTGAGGATATAGTATATCTTGATTTCAGTAAGGCCTTTGACAAGGTTTCCCATGACATTCTTGCAAACAAGCTAGTGAAATGTGGGCTAGACAAGGTAACTGTTACATGGATTTGTAATTGGTTGACCGGACGAACCCAAAGGGTGCTCAACAATGGCTCCTTTTCATCCTGGAGAGAAGTGACCAGTGGGGTCCCACAGGGCTCTGTCCTGGGGCCAGTGCTATTCAACATCTTTATCAATGACTTGGATGACAGAAGTGTGGGCATAGTTAGCAAATTTGCAGATGACACCAAATTAGAAGGAATAGCTAATACTCAAAATTCAAAGCGACCTGGATAGATTAGAAAGCTGGGCCAAAGCTAACAAAATGAAATTCAAAATGGAGAAATGTAAGGTACTGCACTTAGGGGGGAAAAATAAAATGCACAGATATAGGATGGGGGATACCTGGCTGAACGAGACTACATGTGAAAGGGATCTAGGAGTCCAAGGGAAAGGGATCTAGGAGTCAACAGTGCGATGTGGCAGCTAAAAAGGCCAATGCAATTTTTGGTTGCATCAAGAAAAAAATATAGTGTCTAGATCAAGAGAAGTAATAGTGCCACTGTATTCTGCTTTGGTGAGGCCCCACCTGGAATATTGCGTCCAGTTCTGGGCACCACAATTCAAAAAGGATGTTGAGAAATTGGAGCGTGTCCAAAGGAGGGCAACTAAAATGGTGAAGGGTCTGGAAACCATGCCCTATGAGGAACGACTTATAGAGCTGGGGATGTTTAGCCTGGAGAAGAGAAGGTTAAGAGGTGATATGATAGCCCTGTTTAGATATTTGAAGGGATGTCATATTGAGGAGGGAACAAGCTTGTTTTCTGCTACTCCAGAGAACACGACCCAGAACAATGGATGCAAGATACAGGAAAAGAGATTCCACCTCCACATTAGGAGGAACTTCCTGACAGTAAGGGCTGTTCGACAGTGGAACACACTTCCACGGAGTGTGGTGGACTCTCCTTCCTTAGAGGTCTTTAAACAGAGGCTGGATGGCCATCTGTCAGGGATGCTTTGATCGAGATTTCCTGCATGGCAGGGTGTTGTACTGGATGGCCCTTGTGGTCTCTTCCAACTCTACGATTCTATGTGAGCAGATAGGAAAACTAAACAAGAGGCTGTGCTTCATTGGAGGCTGAGATCTGTTCAGCAGCTTATGAGAAAACTTCGCACACTCTGGGGGAGAATCTTGCCTGCTGCCTAGAAAAGGCTTTAGAGGATGTTGCCAAACTTGTTTGCTGTGTTCCCCTCAGAGAAATACGTTCTGTGCTCTGGGGGGGTGAGTTTTGCCTTCTGCTTAGAAATGCTTTAGAAGATTCCTCCTCCAAGACCAGCAAAGCAGTAGCTTAAAATATGCAAGTCTCAAGTTGAATCAGTGCTTCATTTGTGGCAGACTTGAGTCCAAGTCATGTCACTGAAATGACTAGACTGGCTCAGTCTACATCACTAGTTGTTACTCTGGATGAGACCTAGATTGGCCTTTGCAGCCCAGTCTTTCTATGGACAGAGCTTTGGCTGTCAGTAGGCTGTTGCAGAAGGATCTTTGGGGGCGGGTAGCGTGCTATATTTTTTACCTTTGCTAGTATATTTTATTTTTTTTCAAATGGTTTTAAATTGGTCTTTTTATGGGATCATTTATTTAACTCTTTTTTTAAAAAAAGTTTGATAGTACAATAAATTGTTTTACCTCTATTTTGTGTTCAACCCATTGTAAGCTGCCTTGAATCCCATATTGGGTGAAATGCTGGACAATGGATAATAAAATAAAATAAAATACAGACATATCATGAGGGGGGAGGGAGTCGAAGAGAAGCTACCTCAAGCAGCAGAAATTGTGTGGCAAGAAGAAGCACCAAGGTTTGAGAGGACACACCTGTGTGCCACAGGGTCTACTTTTTATTCTTTCAGGTTAACATGTTTCTCTCGGATGTGCGTGTGTATGCGTGTGCCTTCAAGTTGACTTATGAATTTCATAAGGTTTTCGTAGGCAAGGAATACTCAGAGGTAGTTTTGCCAGTTCCTTCCTCTGAAATATAGCCTACAGAAACTGTGATTCCCTGGTGGTCTCCCATCCAAGTACAAACCACAGCTGACCCTGCTTAGCTTCTGAGATCAGATGGGATCTGGTGCTTTTGGGGTATTTAGGCATCTCTCAATATGGTGGAGGTCATTTGACCTGTTACCAATGAAGTAAAATTCAACTGCTGGTCTGGTTCTCTTCTGTATATACAGTGCATTGATGAACATCATCTTGTCCTCTGGTAAGCAAAAATTCATTGGGCATTATTTATACAGTATGGATGCACCCATAGTCTCTTTCTTATTATAAGGCAAACTACTTCCACTTTGACCCTTTGGAAGAAATCCATTATATACGAAACAAAACCCATCTCTGAAAGACATGGCATCTTTCCTACACATTTTTGTACAAATGCACAGTTTTCCAACTGGACTACAACTCTGGAGACCAGGGTTTGTGTTGTTTACCTTGCTCCTCAAATTAACACCAGTTTGAGTCATATCAAATCCTGGAATAGAAACTGTAAAAAAAACCAAAACACTTTTTAATCTGTCATGTTCAGATAGTCAGTATGCATGATGTTAAGAGGCAAAATATATATCAAAATACAGTATTTTTCAGAAACAGTTCTGAGTTAGCAATATAAACTGGTGGATTTTACAGAAACAAACATTTTGAATTGAAGAATGCTTATAATTTATTCCAGCCAAAACCATGAAGAACAGAACAGAACTGATCCCAGATCCCATTCCCATAGTCTGACACCGTGTCTCTAAAAGTCATAACCCCTGGGATGAAAAAGAGTAGAACAATGTTTAGTATTGCACTATGTGGGTGTTTTTAGTTGAAAGAAGAAACATGGAAAGAGAAACTTACAGAAATATACTTTTGGCCAAGAAATGAACCTAGATACTGGCAGACATTTGTTTGGAGAAACAACTGCTGCTGGAAGAAGTAATAACAGATGAAAATATGCTTTAGTTCTTTGTGTTCTAAAACAGATCATACTCTGTATCAAGAAAAACAGATGTTCTAAATGTTGCGTACCAAATCTCTGGACATTTAAAAAAATCTTCACTCCAGCTTCTCCTACTATTCCTTTTCCAGGTATTAACCACCTCCCCATTCCACCATCCCAAAAGTGCTCCTTGTCCAGCTGACAACATTTCTACCATGTCCCCCTGCTTCAGTGTATAAGCAACCCATTATTCCAGACGTCTGCTTGCCCATACAGCACTTTGTATAATGGAAAAACTAGCGAGACTTCACAAAGTAAGATAGAGATTTGAACAAAGGAGAAAGGGACAAAAGTGAAACCAAGATAGATCAATTTGAGTCATTGGAATAATGATTTGTGACACTGGAATGGGATGTGGATATCTGGGGAATGTTAGGGGGGCAGTTTGGACCCAAGGGGAGCAAGTTCAGTCTCATGGCTTGAGGTTCCTCACTTCTGATTTATAATCTCTGTCAAGATTTTGTTAATTTACATAGTTCTGCTATGTACTGTCACATCCCCAATTTCCAAGTAGTTAAATACCTCTCCAAAGTTATCATTAATAAAAGCTTTATGATAACATATGCTGGAATATGCTGGAATTATTGTTCTTATCCTTTTGCCTTTGGCCCTGTGCTCCAATGTGATGTGGCCACTGAGAATGGCTTGGTACAAACTGGCGCTTTGCGCTGGTCTGGGGCCGAAATTAGGGTTATGTAGGGCTGGATGTCCACATGTGCCCAGCCCTACTATCGGCATGCGGGCACCATCATTCTGCACACCCATCCATACGGGGAATACAATGGTAACATCCCCATAGTGCAGTGCCCAAACAGCGCAGCACCGTGTGACATCATCGCATGCAAACGCACCAATGGCATGCCACTCGCACCACAAAATGAACCCTCCAGGTGTGGGTTCTTTTTAAGGCTCCTGGAGGCCGCGGCATTTGTCTGCTGGAGCCTCTATCGGGGAGAGAAAGGGGCGGTGTCTCACCGCCTCTTTCTCCCAGTCTGTACAGCCCCAGTGTCTCTGAAACAGATCTCCACATTAAGGATGAAAAGCATCCCTATCCTTAATGCAGAAGCAGAGAAAAGACTCAAACTGTCTCAAGACTCACTGTCCTGAGAGGGTCATGATGGAGATTTTATAGGGAACATGACTTAAGGGGCAGGAATATGATTTCCTATAGGAGGCAGTGACTTTGACTTATTTAATTTTTGTTATTTTTTAAAAAACATGTAGACTATGCCTTTGTTGATTTTTTTTTAAAAAAATGTCTTTCAGAAGGATATGCACATAAATAAAATATTTGATATAACAAAAACAGAATTACTGGATACCTTTAAATGGTCTCTCTTCATAGAAACAGAACTGTTTCAGTTCATTCACTGGGGATCAGAATTTCAGTACTTGGATGAATTTATATCAAATGTATATCAAAATTAAAATAGAGATGAATGAAGAACTGTGGAAGGGAATCTACTCTTGAAGAGAATATCCAGTGGCCTCTGATTATGCTGGCAGAAGAAAGCTGCCTGCCTTCATCAATCAGGCAAGACAAGTGAGGCTCCAGGATTTAGCGGGACAAGCTTCAGGGATGAAATGAATGAGTTCAAAGTCTCTGAGCATCTGAATAAGCTGTTAGGGTATTTGGGCCAATGCAAGACACAAAGGCTTCTGAACAGAATGCAACGTGGCAAAGGCAAGAACCCCCTACAGATGCTCCATTCACAGCCCGTAGTGTCTTACTCAGACTAAATGCATGCTTACATACGGGATGTATTTAAAGTTAGCCTTGATGTTTACTCTGTATTCATTTGCTCCTGGCCCCTTCCTTTGTCATGACTGTCCAATAACACTTGGAAACGATTTGTAAAGAAAAAGAGATAGTCAGCAGAAACTACAGAACCAAGAGGACAAGGAATCAGCCAATAACCTTTAAATGAACCATTAACAGAAACAAGTGGTGCCAGCTATTTCACGCCATTTACAAACTTCCTTTCTTGGAGTTGCTCAAATAGCCTCCTTTGCTGTGAAAATTCATAGCGTGTTCCTGGCAGTTTAAGCTTCTGCCTGGCAAGTTCATTATGAGGTTGTGCACAGTGAGTGCAAAGCTCTGAGGGAAAGGTTCCTCTGGCTTTTAGTCTGGAACAAAAGTGGTGATGGTGGCAGGGAGAACAAGCCACTGGGATGGAACATCCTTAATATTAATTAATTGGGGACCCACCTCACTGCTGCAAAAGCAAGACTTTTGTTTCTATGACAGTGAGGCCAGGGTTATGTGTGAATATATCTGAATCTGGAAAAGCAGTGAATCAGCTCAATGTTGGTGGGATCAGCAGCTTGGCACTGGAGCCACAGCAAGTACAGTAGAAGTAAATGCTCTATCAACTGAGGAAAAGGAAGCCAGTGTGGTGGAGTGGTTTGAGTATTGGATTATGAATCAGGGTTTGATTCCCTGCCACCCAGCCATGGAAAACCACTGGGTGATCTTGAGTGAGTCACACACTCTCAGCCCCAGAAAACCCTGTGATAGGTTCACCTTAGGGTCACCATGGACGTTATCACACAGGGGAAATGGGGGGAAATTGGAAGGTCAATGCAGTATGATCCTGGATGCAATCATGGGGTTTCACGTTTTTGCACAAGAGGTTATTACATGTAATTGAAGTCAATGCTAGGTCAGTTTGAACTCAATCCAGGGTCAACCGAGAGATGTGTAAATTCAGGGAAATACAGAATTTACAAATCCTGTTCCACTCCAAAGTTACATTCAGTTCAAATTTGGCAGGTATAGAACACATGTCTTGGTCGCCCTTGGATTGCTTTCGAATCAGACTACAATTCCCAAGCTCCTTTGCTGGCTGCAATTTTTTCTTCCCTCCCTCCCTCTGGGTGTGGGGGGCTTTTCTCTCCTCTTGGAATACTTCTGGAGCTGTTTTGGGGAGGAAGCAGCCCTCCCTCCCCACAGAGACACACACACACTGCCTCCCTCCCTCCTCCTCTCAGCCCTTTCCAGCTCTTTCCTTTTGCAAACTCATCCTCTCCAACTGGAGTGAATGGATTGGCCAGGGGGTCTCTCTTTCTCTCTCGCGACCCTGTCACAAGGTTTTCTTGGCAAGTTTATTCAGATGGGGTTTGCCATTGCCATTTTCTGAGGAGGCTGAGAGAGTGTGACTTGCACCAGGTCACCCAGTGGGATTCGATCCCTACCTCTTAGAGTCATAGTCCAATGCTCAAGCCAAGTACAAGGTTGCTTTGGACTGATTTTGAATTGGTGAATTGCCTAAATAATGTGAAGTAAGGGGTAATGAATGAACAAATAATGTGAATTGCCTAAATAACATGAAATAAAGGGTAATGAATGAACAAATAACATGAAACAAGGCAAAACCATGGGAACTGGAGGCAAGCCCCACCGGAAGTGTAAAAAGGTCACAATCCAATTCTGCCCTCACTGCGCATGTGCAGGGATGCTAATTCGAATTCTAGACTACGAAGGGTACATACTCATATGATAATTTCTTTTGCATTCACACTACTTTGGCTTTGGGATGGGCACTATGTTCTTCTGTGGTGTGATAACCATCCACATACTCGTGTTCATTTCCAAACTGGCCCTACTTTCTTTCTTTTGAAATTGAGAGACATTCCTCCCATGTGATAACGTCCCATGAGATGAAAACGACTTGAAGGAATATAACAACAGCTAGGGAAAGGTGGAAGACTTTGGCCCTAGTATTAAGACCAAGGCTGGCCCATAAATAGCCATTATGAATGGATACCAAAGACGTCATGGTGATGTCGTAGCTGCGCTGCCCCATTTGGAGGTGGCACAGCTGTGAGGTCACCATTATGTGCCGCGTCTGATGGGCGTGCCGCAGCTGCGGTGCCCTCATCATGTGCAAGGGTTGCTGGGAGTATGGGCGCTTCGCCCACCAGGCAACCCTCGCACGTGACGAGGGTGCCTCAAAAGCCTGTCTGTTCTGGGCCTTTGTTTGAAAGACTGTCTTATCACAGGCAGTATTCAAGATAAAACAACCACAAAAGGAGCTGTGGCCTTCAAGCTGCTCATCAACAGTTAGTGCCTGAAATGTTTTGTACCTTTGTTTAAATTAAAGTACTTCTTAATTTGCATCTGTTCATATAAATTAGCATATGTGGCCTGTGGGCAAGAGGGCAATGCATAAGGAGAGAGTCAGTGTGGTTTGAGGATTGGACTACAGCTCTGGAGACCAGGGTTTGAATCTCTGCTTGGCCATGAAATCCCACTGGGTGACCTTAGGCAAATCACATTCTCTCAGCCTCAAAGGATGTCAATAACAAACCTCCTCTGAAGAAAGTTACCAAGAAAACCCTGTGATAGGTCCATTTTAGGGTCCATAAGTGTGAAATTTCTTGAAGGCACACAACAACAACAACAACAAATAGCATGTACAAATGCATAAGTAACCACGTTATACCAATCTTCCCAGGGTACTTTCCAGACTCAAACTTAAAGTACTTAGTTCAAGGTTATTTGAATACCCAGTATAGGCTTTCTATGGAATGTTGTGCGTTGCACTTCTAAAGATCTCAGAGTCTCAATACAAATATTTCTATCCTTCGAAAAGCTTCATCCACGGAAGCAGGGATGGGCTACTTTGGCCCTTTGCATTTTGTTGGACTACAGCTCCCTAGCCAGCCAATGACAGAGAACTGCAGCCCAAAGGTCTGGAGAACTATACTTACCTACTGATGTAAAGCCAACACGCTAAAGCACTAGTTCTCAACCTTTGTCTCTCTCAGGTGTTTTAGATTTCAAGTCCCAGAAGCATTGAGCCTTGGCCCATCTGGCTGGCACATCTAGGACTTGTAGTTCAAAGCATCTGGATGACCAGAGGCCTCTAGAGCTATTGCACTAAAAGGAGCCATTGCATTAAAGGAAGAAAACCGGATTCTTGAAATGTGGTAGGAGCTTGTTGTGACAAAACTATTTTTCCTGGCCGCAACAGAAGCAACGAATGACTTTTCACAGCAACAGTAAGGCTACAATTGTTCCCTTGTGGATTTAAAAAGAAAGAGTGGAAGAACTGGTTACTTAAAAGTATCTCTTTTTCATATACAAAGGAATTCATGCAATTTAACTCACAGAAGCTGAGGGTTTGGCAGTACTGTATAAGGGTTTGGTAAAGGTTGTCATTCCAATGGGCTTAAAAGAAGTATCTGGGAAGCTTTGTATCTCCTTTAAAATCTTTTCCAAAGTTATGTAGGAATCAAAACAACATGTTTGCGTGAAAGAACCTTTTTCTACTGAGTGAGAGTTTATACAAAAATATTACCTCTTAGTTCTATATTATTTCTATCTGCCACTTGGTACAGCCTTTTCCCTGATTTTCCAGCGAGAAGCACAACGCTTAGGGTTTCTTTCTGTTGATGTTTCCTTGTTCCCATTGTAGATTCTGCCCTGTTTCCAATTACCAAACTCCTCTTCAGGAAACTGGGAAAAGAAAAGTAGTGATCTTTTACGATAAAGATTTGGAAGAAGATGAAAGATGAGAAATCCAAGTGCTTTAGCATCAACTAGAGTAGATCCATTGAATCAATAGATCTATAAACATTGGCTTTCCATCCAGCAATTAAGGATGCATCTACACTGTAGAAACATTGCAGTTTGACAACACTTTAAGAACTGTAGCTCCATCCTGTGGAGGTTTTTATCTTTCTCTGCTAAAGAGTGCTATTTCCTCAGAAAACTACAAATCCCAAGATTCTGTAGGATGGAGCCATGACAGTTAAACTGGATTATTTCAAAAGTGTAGATGCACTTTAGGATGATTCCTTACATCTCCAGTTGAAAGCACCTCAGGGATCTGGGCTGCTCTGGAGTGTCTGCAGGAGATATCCCTGGTTCAGATGTTCCAGTAATTTGAATCAGAGTGTATACAAAACAGAAGCAAAACTGAAGGCAATCATTAAATTTTTGACATGATTGTCTAGTTGCGTCCAACTGTAGGGCGCAGTGTTCATCTCTGTTACTAAGCTGAGGGAGTCAGTGTTGTCAAAGATGACTCCGTGGTCATGTGGCCATCATCACTAAATGCCAAGGTGCACAGAACACTATTACCATCCCACCAAAGTGGTACCTATTTATCTACTTGCACTTTTACATGCTTTGAACTGTTAGGTTTGTAGAAGCTGGGACTAGTGACAGGAGCCCACTCTGTCTCATGGAGCTTGGGTCTCAAACTGCTGACCTTCTGGTTATCAAAATCAGTATCTTAACCACTAAAGCCACCACATCCCCTTACTATCTATAATCCCATGCTTCTATTGGTGTCATTGAATAATTACTTCCAATGCTACTTCCTTTCCACATACTTGCTTATCATTTTGATGACTGTAGCATCCAAAGTAAGGAAGCAATCATGGATTCAGAGATCACAGATAGAATCATTCCACCTCTCAAGCACCATGGTTTTAAATTGACTGTGTCTGCTAGTACTGGAATATCAAGTAGTGCCCATAAGAATATGAAGCAGGTGAGTGTAAGATCAAAATAGATACATGCTTAGATCTTCAGATACCACCCTCTACCTATTACATCTACCATGTTTAAAAGACAATATTCATTTGAGCTTATAATTCGGACATATTTAGACACCAAGAACATAAGAAAAACCTAAAGTGGATTAGACTAAAGACCTATCTAGCTGAATCAACTTCCAACATTTGTGAACCATATTCCTCCAGGAGGTCCTTGAGTAGCTGATTAAGACAATACCCCTTTTCCTTTCTTGTTCCTCAAGAGCTTGTATTCAGTGGGATAGCTCCTCAAAACCTACAGGTTGTACATAGCCATTATGAATGGGTATCATTGATAGCTGTTTGGTGTTATTGCTATTTGCTGTCAAGCTGGCTTTGACTTATAGTGAACTTATGAATGGGAGACCTGTAAGAGACCTGGTCATCAACAGTCCTGCTCAGGTCTTGCAACTCAGGGCTGTGGCTTCCTTGATTGGGTTTATGTACTTGCAATCTTCCTATTTTTCTACTTTACTTTACAAGCATTATAATCTTTTTGGGAAAGAGTCGTGTCATCTCATGGTATGTCCAAAGTGTTATAGGAGATTATTACACTAGCAAAAAAGATGGGAGCATAGTGGTATGCTCCCATCAATACTGCGAGATAACATGAAGATTATCACATGACACCATGATTATCCTGTGAATAAAGAAGAATTCTAGTGCTGCTTTATATTCATTGGGATTTTACACAAATAAAAAGTGGTGCCAGAATTCCTCTTTATTGATGGGATAATCACAGGATAATTGTGACACTGTGTGATAATCTTCGTATGATGACATGATACTGACGGGAACGTACCGCTATGTGTCTTTTTTGCCAGTGTGATAATCTCATGCATTCAGCTTCTAGTGGCAGTTCAAGGTCTGATTTGCTCCTGGACCTATCTGTTTCTTTTTTTGGCAGTCCAGGGTATTGGCAGAACTCTTTTCCATTACAAATGAGTTGATTCTCATCCTGTCAATTTTCTTCATTGGCCAGTTCTCACACCCATACTTAGAAATTGGAAATGTGATGATATTCAATGATATATCTTTACACCTGAGGATCTTATCTTGTTCCTTCATTGCTGTCTTTCCAAGTCCTGGTCTTCTTCTGACTTCTTGACTACAGTCTCCATTTTCATTAATTACTGATTAATATTTTAACAGTTTTTAATTGTCTTCATAACCCAATTAGAAATATATGTAAATAGTCTAGCTGTTGTTTTTGTTTTCTTAATCTTACCTTCCATTAATTTGTTTCTTAATTTTTAACTCACCCACCCACTCACTCAGCCGCCCCAGCTAATGGTTGTGACCACATCTTTTGGTCATACATTCAATATATTAATTCTGCAGACATATGCAGTAACAGTCTCAGCACTCATTGTTGGTTGCATTTAGTAACTTTTATGTTTTGATTGGTGATTCTTATGCTCATGATCATATCATTTTTTAAGACTGGTGCTTGAATCCTGAGCTTTAGAATGGGCTACAAATTCACCATATAATGCTTAATGCTTGGGAAGGAGATTGTTCAAATGTTTTAGAGTTTATGATTAATGACTTTCAACAAAATGCCATAGGCATTTAAATATGCCCCTCTCCAATTATTGAGGATGTGTTAAAAATTCTGTAACTCAAAGCCTGTGCTGGAATGTACCCCAGGACAGAATGCATCCAAGGGCAGGAGACGGGGAGTCTCTTACAAATTTTGAAGGCCCAGCATGCAATTAACCAAGAAGAATAAGTCCTGATATTTATGCAAAGAATGAATGATGTATGGGCTGTCTCACTAGAAGGCTGGACAAAAGGAGAGGGAACACATTGGGGCAGAGGCCTCTTTAGCAGTTAGCTCCTATGCTGTGTTTATGATGTATACCAGGAGTGGACAGAAGATTGACCCTGATAAAAAACTGTGTAGTTTTTAGTAGATTGGTAACTATTTCAGATTCCCAATAGTTGAATAGGAGCAAATAAAATTGAAATTCAGCAAATAAATACATCTCTGGAATGTCTGGCCATGTGGTAAACCCTTCTTAATTGCAGGGTTCTTCAGCTAAACTGTGGGGGTATTAATTGGTTGCCTTTTGTCCTGGTCTTCTTCCAGGCTTACTGTTTCTTTTTGACCACTCTGAATATATACCCTGGTATAGAGCAACTACAGTCAATAGCAAGCCTCCTCCGGATAAATCTTGCCATGATAAGGTCACTACTAGTCAAAGTTGCTTCAATGACGACAGCATGAACTGCTGTGGATGAATCATCAGGTCATTAGTGTTCAAGTCCAACTCTGCCATCAGCCAGAGACACCTTAGACAGCAGATGTAAAGCAATTGTTACTTGCTGTTGTTATTTTTACTGCCATGGATGGGAAAAGCTTCAGGAATGTTCTGCCTCATGTGCTAAATAAGTTATTCATTCATTCATTTCTTGTAAGCCCACCTTTCCCCAACACATGCAATTTAAGGGGGCTTACAAGAAAATAGTGCAAATACACAAAGCACACTATAGTTTCAATAGTTCAAATGGAAAATATACACATTAAAAATAATTTTAAAAACCCCCAAGCAAGAAAAAACTGTACTCGTGCAGTCAAAACAAAAGTTCCTTTCACAGCTAGTCAGATCAGTAGTCAAAATCCAGTCTGAATAAAAGGTATTTTCCTGCCAGCAGAAGGACAACAGAGAGAGAGCCAATTTAGACTGCTAGATAGGGAGTCCCAGAAGCTAGCTGGCAATGGGTATGATTCACTTAAATTTGGGTGGTGGGCAACCATCAATTGGCAAAATTTCTTGAACTGGCTCTGTGAGTGAGTCATAATTCTTGACATTTGATTTGTTGTTGTGTGCCTTCAAGTCATTTCCGACAAGGTGACCCATTTTCGTGGAAAGATTTGTTCCCGCAAGGGGGGGTGTGTGCCATTGCCTTTCTCTGAGGCTGAGAGAGTGTGACATTCCCATAGTCACCCACTGGGTTTCCGTGGCTGAATGGAGATTCAAATCCTGGTCTCCAGAATCATAGTCCAAACCTCAGATCATGATACCACACTCATTCTCTGCCACTCAATTACACAGCTTCAGTTTAATATTTCACTAAAAATAGGTAAACCAGAGTGACACAGAATATGCAGCTCTTTGTACTTTGCAGAGAAAGCTGTCATCTGCCTCCAAATTTCTAATAGACAAAAAGACCTCCAGGTTAAAGGCCATCTGGTATGAGTAGCTCTGGTTATGTCTGCATGTTTTATCTGCCCCTACAATACAGCTGTAATCACTACGTAATTAGAGAGTCTTTAATCTACAGATTATCAACTCTTCTCAATACCCCATCTGTTGTGCTAGGGCTCACAAAGAAAGCTTTACATCTCTGGAGGTGGACCTGCGATATTCAAATGGGCTTTCAACTTGGTGCAAAATGGCCTATTTTGTCCACCACTGGAAAAGAGTTAGCCTGTAGGGTCAGTAGGAGGTAGATGTGGATGCACTGGTAGACCTTGAGGTGCTTTTCAAAGAGATCAACCAGGAGTTCTAGCTCCCAGTTGTTTTAAAAATAGCAGCTTTGTGTTTAAGAACTGTGATTTCTGTTCATTCCTAGAGCTCAGAATCATTCATGGTGTCAGAATTCTTTACTTCTGTGTATACGTTCTTCACAACATGCTCTGCTTAGTAGATCTCGGGGTTTATGTGAATGACAAAGTAGATTCCACAGACATGAAATCTATCCATCAACTAGATTACTGTTACAGGATGATTGGATAACCAAATCTAGGCATTTTCATATATGCCCATAAATAATGTCTTTAGTTTTTCAAGGCATGAAAAGAACCTACAGCAGTTCCTGGAGTTTTGGGGATGTTCATCACTAGGAAAAACAACCCTGTCAGTATTTGCTAAACCTTTGTTGCTGCAGCTTTCTGTCCCTTTCTCCTTTCACCACCACAGGGTTTCTGTTGTGATAAATACTCAGGCTTTCAGACTCTAATTATATTCTGAACTGTTCTCCCCTCCCTCCTGCCCACATGCACAATGGTGGAACTGAAGTTGAAAGAAAAAGTAGTGGCTATGGCTGTGCAAAAGACCCCCTTTTTTATTCTGAACCTGGCTCTTTTCAGTATGAAATCAATACGATCTTCATGACTAAGTAGACAGCCTGACTTGATAGCACTTGCTAGGCGTAGCGTGCACTCTCTCACACTGCTATTTTTCATGGTGGTAGAATTCAAAGATATAGCCATGTTAGTCTGAATCAGTCTGTGAAGGGCTCTGGAAACAGAGAAAGAAGCTGGTAGCATGAGCTTTTGTAGACATTTTCAAAAATATCACACTAAAAAGGATTTCTAACCAACCACAGCTGTCTATAGAAAAAACCCAATAAGGAACCACGTTTGCATATTAATAAATGTAGACACGCCACAAGATTTGTTCTTCAGTTTCAGTAACAAAATAACAGTGTGCAAAGGGATCTTCTAGCACCTTTGAGACTGAGAGACAGTATTATTTTGTTACTTGTGTAAATGTGGCACTCTTACAATTATTAATAGGCAAATGTGGTTCCTCCCCCCCTCCCCTATACAAGGCTTTGGTTGGTTGGCAATGTTACAAATGTTTTTTAGTATGATATTTTTGAAAATGCATAGGTTGCTGTGTCTCCAAAGCTATAAATGCCCTGCTATATTTTTTATTGCCTTACTAAACATCCTCCTTCAAACACCTCATGAAGTCTTACTCATTGGCTTAAGAATGTCTTAGAGAGGCAATCTGGGCACTCCAGAACTTGGGTGAAGTTTAGATATGCTCCAGATCCCATGTTATGTGTTTTATTGCCTTAGCAACATACAGAGTTATAGGTGTTTTTTAAAACTTTTTTAAACTGCCAGAATATTATTATTTTTTGCTCATCTGCATTATTCTTTTCAGTTCATAGCCATTTCTTCTGATTTATGTTAACGCAGATTCTTGGAACACCTCCCTATCTTTCAGTGAATCATGGGGAAGACTTACATGCATACACAAACACTATGGCATACACAGCTTTTTCCAGTTAAAAAGTCTATTTGTATAACCAAGTTTGTAGCAATAAAACACACATAGTCAACTATGCTGTGGATTTCAACTAAGGCGGGTGGGGGAAGCAGAAGAAAGAGAAACTGTAAATTAAACCAATCAACTAAATCGTAGCATTTATAAAAATGTACTTTCTGTTTCCCCTCTGAGGATTTTTTTTGGCAAGATCATTTCATAAGGTCTCCATTGTGGTGCAGGCCTGCTTTGACTCTTGTGTGCTGCCTTTCCGCCGATGGGATCAGACACTTTGCCAAAAAGACAGAATAATATTTTGTCTCTGTGACAACAAATGCAATAAAAGCAAAGCTTTGCTGCCACCTCAAGAAGGAGTGCAAAAGGGACCAATTTCCACCCCAGCTGGAATGAACATTTCAGGAAAAGCAGGCCACACCTACTCCTTCTTCAGAGGAGGATGTGGGGCTCTGGAAGAGCGGAGTTCATGTCAAAAGAAGTGCAGGTTCTTTCCTTAAGACTGTGTTTAAACCATGATTCTATATATTATACAAGATAGCATTTATCTCCACATATTATAGTTGCTGTGAAGCCACTATTGAGCAGGAACAAATCCCCCCCCCCCACCACAGTTTGTTTATCATGTTTTTGGGATTCAATGCTATCTCTCCTGGTTCTTTCCTCTCCCAACAAACCAGGGAAACAAACCTATAACATATCACAGATTTTACTCTGGCAAAAATCCCAACATTTCATGGATGAAAATTGTGAGGCGTGTGGCCAAGCAATGTCAAAGTATGGTGAAGATGGCAAAAGTTATAATGGAAAAGCAGACAAAAACAGAAGAGTGCGCAGCATTTGCACTTGTCTGAGTCTACTGGGAAGGGCAAGATTCCAGCCCCTTTCCTCCTCCCCACTCCCCCCTGCTGAGTTAATTGTGTATAAATTATTTTGCACTTGAAATAATATGAGGAGGAAGGGAGAAAATGGGAGGAGGAGTATTTCAAACCAGTAAAAAACGGGATGACAGAAGTTAATAAGTTCTATCCCTGCCAGTTGGGACACTTGGAGGGTTATGTATGATTTGTTGTGAAAGAAATAACCAAGGAAGAGAAGGGGGACACGGTTGGACAGTATTACAGTAGAGTCTCGGTTATCCGAGTTTTGGTCATCTGACATTCCGGATTAACCGATCCTCAGATAACATGGGTCTTTCTGCACCCACAGACAGCCCCCAAACAGACGCGTTGCTTCCCTAGGCGGAAGGGAGCCCGCGGAGCTCCTTCAAGCCGAGGGAAACCAGGCCGCTGAGGAAGGGACTCTAGCCTTGGCCCAGTCCCCTCCCCGGAGGCTTGCCCGGACTCCCTCGGGAGAGAAGGGGCCAAGCGCTCTAGAAATAAATAATATATAATAATAATAATAATAATAAATAATAATAATAATAATGGGAGCCAAGGACTCCTCGGAGAGAAGGGGCCAAGCCCCGCCGAGGCTTTCCTTCGCTCCCAAGGGAGATCTAAGCCAGCAAGGCAAGGGCTGGGTGCAACCCTTCCCTCACCAGCTTCAGCACTCCCCGCTGGCTGAGGGGAACGAAGCCGGCGAGGGAACGGCTGGGCCCAATCCTCCCCTTCCCAGGCTTCGTTCTCCTCAGAAGGTGGGAGGGGAAGGGAGGCGAGGGACTTTTGTCCCCAATGGTGGTGCGCACGCATGTGAGCGCGCGCACCATCATTGGGGACAATCTGGATTATGCGACATAATTGGTTATCTGACTATAAGCCGGTCCCGTTTATGTTGGATAATCAAGACTACTGTATAACCAAATACCAGAACACAAGCTTGGTTGTTTATCTACCAGAAAATTGGAGCATGCAGAAAGTACACTACGTATGGATTCCTAGTGTTTCAATCCAAACTGGTACAATATGTAGGGAATCCTTACAACAAAGACTATTGCCACAATGTGAAGTTGGACGCTTTCATGGCTGGAATCCAGTTTTTTGTGGGGGTTTTGGGCTATGGGGCCGTGATTTGGAAGAGCTTATTCCTGACATTTTGCCAGCATCTGAAGATTGGAAAGAGAAACAGCAGAATTGGATTATATACACAAACTCCAGTCCGTTGGCAGTGGGTTGAATGGAGACAATGGTTTCCTAGCACACTACACATATTATAACACTAGAACACTAGTTAACATCCTATCTTCTTCTCTTGCCCATTTTATCACATTTCCTTTCTGATTCCCAACTCATACTATATTTCAATAATTCCCTCCAGCTAGGGTTGCCATAAGTCAGGACCTCCAAACTGGGACAAATGTAGGACAAAATTTTCAAATGGAGGACACATTTTGAAAAAATGGAGGACACTCAAAAAATTGATGGTTTTTTAAAAACATTTCATATAAATGCATGTTTCTTAGGCATGATAAAAATGGAGGACATTTGGCATTATTCCTAGACAGATGGCAGAAATGTGCTTCCCTTTCTGGACAAAAACCAGAAGAGGAGGTACAGTGGAAGAAGCAGAGGAGGAGGAAGCGGAGAAGAAAAGAAGGAAGAAGAGAAGGAGGAGGAGGGGTAAAGGAGGAGGAGGAAGAAGAGGAAGTAGAGGAAGAAAAAGGGGAAGGAAGAGGGGAAGGATGAGGTGGAGAAGAATAGGTGGAGAAGAAGAGGAGGAGGAGGAAGAAGAGGAAAAAGAGGAGGAGGAAGAAGAAAGGCTCTTTCCCCTGCCTTGAAGCCTCCCTGGCCAGCGGAGGAAGCTTCAAGGCAGAGAGGAAAGGGTCTCCCCGAGGCGAGACCCTTCGTCCCTGCCTTGAAGCCTCCGTGGCCGGTGGGGAAAGCGGCAAGGGAGGGGAAAGGGGCCTTGCCGAGGCGAGACCCTTTCCCCTGGCCCTCCCAGGCCACCTCCCTGGCCGGCAGAGGAGGCCAAGCAGGGAACGAGCCTTGCTGAGGCAAGGCTCTTTTCCCTGCCTGGCGTCGGTGGGGGCGGGTGGGGGGTCCCGGGGGCGGAGTCAAACCGGGGCGGGACCATGTGGCCACACCCCAAACCAGGAAAGTCCCACCCCCAGGCGGGATATGGCAACCCTACCTCCAGCATTCATATGGTTACCAACTCCCCTTGGCTTTAGGCCAGTGGTTCCCAACCTTCCTAATGCCACGACCCTTTAATACAGTTCCTCATGTTGTGGTGACCCAAACCCATGCAATTATTTTCATTGCTACTTCATAACTGTAATTAAATAGATGTTTTCCAATGGTCTTAGGCGACCCCCATGAAAGGGTCATTCGACCCCCAAAGGGGTCCCGACCCACAAGCTGGGAACCACTGCTTTAGGCAATATGTTTCCTCCCACCTTTATCTGCCAACTACCACTGTTAAAACTGAACGTATCACCTCATCATCATACCCATAAGTTATGCATTTATATTCCTATTCACTGTCTGTCCCGAGGTGCTTTCCTCCACATATCTGATGAAGTAGACTGAGGACCAAAACACACTGCAGAAATAATCCAGCTTGAGAGCACTTTAACCGCCCTGGCTCAATACTAGGGAATTCTGGGAGTTGTAGTTTTGTGAGACATTTAGCCTTCTGTCAGAGAGCTCTGGTGCCACAATAAACTACAATTCCCAGCAGAGTTAAATTGGTCTCAAACTGGATTATTTCTGCAGTGTGTTTTGGAGCTAGATCTACGAAAGTTTATGATACCAACTTCTCTTCCTCAGTCTCATAGGAGCTACAGACCCCTTCCCTTAGAAGACTCAATGTAGATCTTGGTTTAAATAGAGTTCTTTTATTGAAATTTCGAACTGACCCAGTTCCTCTCTCTCTCTCTCTCTTGTTTCAGTCTTTCAGTCATAAATGTGCCCCCTGCATATCACCTCCCCCTGCTCTATTTCTGGACTGAGGAGAACTAGCACAATGGAAACCGTTCATTGTGAATGTGAAAGGAGTTTCCCTTTCACTGAATTTTGTTGTGCTCTCACGTGCTAAACTGCTGATTCCTGCCCTCAGAAATATACAAATATAGTGTATGCATTTATAGAAGAAAAACCCTTGGTGTCAAAGGCTTGACATCCATTACAGTGTTAAATAACATGTAACAATACTTTAAAAAAAAGAAAAGAAAGAAAGCAACCATTTAACTTTTGGTAATCTCACTGAGAAAACAAGGGTTGCAGTCACAAATCCAGTTCCTCTCTAAGAGTACTGCCAAATGCTATGTAGTGAGATAATATCAAATGCCTTCTAAAATATCTTCTTTTGGACAACTGTACTAAGAGAAACAGAAGGGGAAAACTAAGGTTCCTGGACACAGAAAGCTGCATGATAGCTATCATGATAAATGTACAATCATATTTAATGTCTTAATTTGTGTGTGTTTTAATATCAGAACTTTTAATTTTGATTTATTTTTCAACATCAGGACTGTAAAATGTGGGGAGTTTTGCCCCTTTTCTCCCTTCATATTGTGATCCTGACCAAGATCACCCCTTCCTCCTCCTACACATGGATAGGAAAAGAAAAGAGATATGAGCTGCTACTTGCTGCATTAGCAAAACCACTATCAGCACAACTCAACCATCCAGCTCAAACTGGGCTTTCAAATCTGTTGGTTGCTCCAGATTTTTATAGGGATATTGATAACTGATATACTAAATCTGCCTTGGATAAAATATTATGGATATGCTACCTGGCTATCTGTGCCTCGGTTACAATGACAAAGTGGTATAACAGTGGAACAGAAGAGGTAAGATTTCCTGCAAAAGAACAGAGACTAGAACTTTTAATTTCTCCTAACTCTTTTTTTTATAAAGTGCAAACATCCATATCATTCCTGGCCTCTGGACAAGGACACTCCTATGAGGAACTCAGAAAAAATCATCACAACTGACTGCAAAATGATCTCAGCCAAGTTAAAGCCCACAAACAAATCTAAATAATTAAAATATACAGTGTTACTATGGTTTACCATTTATTTATATATTTGATTTTACTGTTCATACTGTTTGTTGCCTGTATTCTTTTTCTGGTTCTTTTGCTTTATAAACAAAACCCAGGGCTTTACTTGAGCAAATGGAGGGAGTATTGTAGGGTAAAAGGTGTTTAGACTCAATAAAATGCTTTCCAATTTTAGAACAGAAGCAAAGGCTTTGTGCATCCAAAAGCTGAAAATGAGAGAATTACTCACACTGACCTTTAGCCTTTCCTTGTTTGGCAGAAGAGCAAGACTGAATTGCTGTGTGCACAATTAGTTCCAAGGCCCTTTGTGAATGCTGAGTTTCTTGGATCTCTAAGTTAATTTACTGCATCTGTCACGCAGCCAGACCAATCCTTAGGCAAAGACGTGAAAACTTCTTGCAAAGACACCAGTCTATGGAGTAAGCTCCCCCTTCCCCAATTTGTGACTGTCCAGGGTTGCAGACAGCATGCTTTGGGACATATAACATCTCATCATTTGGGATCTGTGACCAATAATTCATGTGTAAAACAAAAATTCATAAGCTCTAGAAGCACAGAGAGAATTACAATAACAATAAACTTGACACACTCCCAATTCCCCACCCAACTGTCTGTCAATGACAGCAATCAGTTGCCATCTTGTGGAAGAACCTGGAACTTAATCAGAATAAGAAGACAGATTTTACAAGAAGCCTGGATGGGGGAAAAATATTACAGAGGGGTAAATGCTCTCTATGAAATAGTACAGTACAGTATAGGGCTGTATACATCTATTTGGGTAATATACATTGTTTTTAAAACATCACTGCTGTGATATTTCTACTTGCAATATACAAGTGTGTGCATGCACTATGAACAGTGATCATGATTTATAGGATGAGCACCTCCGTCTTGTTCTGATTCAGCTTCAATCTGTTTTTCCTCATGATCAAAAATAAGGTTTTTTGTGGCTTATGTGGCCATGTTCTAGAAGATTTTCTTCCTGACGTTTGGCCAGCATCTATGGCTGGCATCTTGAAGATACCAGCCACGGATGCTGGCGAAACGTCAGGAAGAAAATCTTCTAGAACATGGCCACATAGCCTGAAAAAGCCACAAAAAACCATGGATGCTGGCCATGAAAGCCTTTGACTTCACATCAAAAATAAGATTTACAATTCTTTTTTCACCCATAAGTTCTCTCTCTGTATGTGCTATTTCATTATATACATATTAAAGAGATACTTTTATTTTAAAGATCTCACAATACAGTTCAATGTAAACTCTTGTTCTATACATGCAGAAAATGTGTTTTGCCATTGACCTATGGGCCCTTGTGTAGTGTTAACCTTTTCTTGGGTCTTCCGTATTGTTTTCTAATCCATGAAGATGTTTCATCCACAGTTAAAAACTGCAGCATAATTTCATTTCATTGTTGTGGGTGTCTTAGGAACGTCCCTATCACATTGCTATTAAAAATCTTGCTACTGCTGGAAGATTCCACTACTTAATTTCTACAGAGAATGCTGGGTGGATTGAAAAAGTTTTTGGAAGACCTCCCCCTACATCTCAAGGCTGGTGACTCCTTGATGGGAAACAACTTTTTACATTTTCAGAGGCACATGACTAGGGATGCCATAACCCGGCTGCGCCCGTGATTGTAACGATTTTGGGGGTACTGGCACGGTCACGGTCCAGTTCACTCTAAATCCCGGGTTTGGGTCCCGGCCAGCAGCCATCGCACCTAAAGGGAACATTCGTCCCCTTGAGGCTGGCTGGCCAATGGCAGAGCAGCTGGGGTGGAGCTGTTTCCAGCCCCACTCTGCCATTGGCCAGCCTCAAGGAGGAGGTGGACCCTTGGAGGAGGAGGAGGAGTGAGACTCTGGGCCAACCAGGGGGAGAGGAAAGCGCCCTTTCTTAGTGCATGGCGAGGAGAAGGAGGAGGGGGAAACAGGAGGAGGAGGAGGTGGGTGCCCATTTTCAAAGGTCCCCCCCCCAAAGTGCACTTTCTGTGTACAGTAGAGTCTCGGTGAAGAAGCATGGGACATCGGACTGGGGACAAAAGTCCCTCGCCTTGCCTCCCCCTTCCCTCCTTCCCTCCCTAGTTCCCTACTTACCTTCCCTGCTTGGGTCAGGCTTCTCCCTTTCTCCTGAGGAAAATGAAGCCTCTGAGGAGAGGCCTGGGGCTGTCCTCCACAGCCGCCAAGTCCTCGCCTTCCCTGCTCCCTTCCCTTCCCTTCAAAGGGCTCCAAAAAGAGCCCTTTGGAGGAAAGGGGAGGTCTGGGAAGAGGAGGACCAGGCTAGTGCCCAGGTCTCTCCTCTCCTTTCCTGCCTCCCTTCCCTTCCCTTTAAAGAGCTCCAAAGAGCCCTTTAGAGGAAAGGGGAGGTCTGGGAAGAGGAGAGTGGCCTCGGAGGACAGGCCTGGGCCAAGCACACAAGCCCCTCAGAGAAGCCTGCATCCTCGATCTAGGCTTGTCCTCCTCCATTTTGATCATGCCTAAGAAACATGCATTTATATTAACATTTTTAAAAAACCATCAAATTTTTTTGTGTGTCCTCTATTTTTTAAAAAGCCCTACATTTGAAAATGTTGTCCTACATTTGTCCCGGTTTGGAGGTCCTGACTTCTTGAGCGCCACCTTTTCTCATACTCTGTTTATTTTCCTGTGGTGATTTAGCATGAGGCAGGAAGGTGTGTTTAGTGCGCTTGCCTCATGTGTTGTTTTAAAACAGTTTGTGGAGAATGCATCCATTAATGAAAAGTAATTTTTTAAAAAATGCTGTTGTTTTATTTTTTTATACAAACTAAAACACCAGAGGTCATTGAATCCTATATTAAATACATAAATTAAAAAATAACCATTCATAAAACTTTACATACAATAAGGATTCTCATCTACACGTTAATACATACAGTACATATACATGGCCGCAGTGTTTATCAAAGGCTCATTCTGCCAAATAATTTACAATTCTCTTCTGGAATTATAGACACAAAAATGGGAGCAAGTTATATACAGAGAGGTGCAGTGGAGAAAAAATGGAACACTTGTCCAAATGCATGAACATTTGCTAAATATAAACTCAGAGTGGGACAAAAAAAGGGCCTGGTTAGCTTACTCCAACTGGGATATAGCAGAGAAAAACACTTTGGTGGTTTATGATATCTTCGCACTGCCCTCAGGCCAAGACATTTGAAGGTTTACCATACTTATGTTTAATCTAGTTAGTGTGTCCTTTTGATATGTCAAAAGAGAAGGCTTGTAATTGTGATTCATGTGGGTAGTAATACTGCTGAACTTCACAGGAGGCTGTCTTTTGCCCAGTGTGTGTCAGATGAAGCATTTCCCCCATACCTGCATTGACAAAAGGCTGAAGGGTGTGATCCTTCTCAATACTCATGTGACACTGAAAGCCATAGGGCACCATGAAGAAAACACTTCTGAGATGCCAAATTGAAACGTGATGGGGTTATTCAAGATGAGGAGGATCATCTGATTCCTTTTTGGGAAAAGTGTCGACAGTTTTTCAGCTGAACATCCTAGAATCTCTTTTAAAATAATGGTGAGTTTGGGCTAGCTACCTAAGTGTGATGAACTAGGCTGAGCTGTACATGCCCCAAGGAGTCCTGTGGTGGCATGGTGCAATGTTGCCAGTGTCACCAGGATAGGACAACAGATTTGGCACCAAACTCACCAGGAACTACTAGTTTTGTCATCTTGGAACCACACATCCTCAGTCTCAGAATTGGAAGTACACTTTTATAAGAACTAACAGCATCCTACTATATACATTGGAGATAGATATATACGTACAATAGTATATGTATGTATTTTACACATACATACTTATCCTTAATGGTGAACTCATTTTGATCTGTAAAGGGTTTGTAGAGTCACTGTCAAGAAGTGGATATTAGGCACAGATTGCATTGCACTGAGGAGAAAGAAAGCCCTCCAAAGTCTACAGAGCAAATCTGACAGACCACTCTATACTATGTGTAGCACAATTTTCACCAAGGGGCTGGAGATTACCTGTCCTACTCCATAGTCTTAATCAAAAGATTGGCTGCATGTATTAGAAAAAGTGGGATGACCATGCATACACAAAGAATATATTGCAATACCAAAGACAGAGGTGAGAAAATGTAAGTTTTTTCAGCATGCTAAGAATGCTGTGGAACATTGCTGTAAGCAGCAGTCCCATCTTCTTCTACCATTAAAAGGGCTGGGAATATAATTAGGAGCCATGAGAAATTAACTGGTCATTTAAGTGGGAATAGAGATGTGTTTTGTTATGTTTGTCTAAAGTCAACAAGCCACATGCTACCAAAGCAACTTCCCTGAACAATGTTTCAGGCTTTTTGTTAAGGGGTCCAAATTTGAGTTACTTGATTTCCAGAATGCTTAAAAAAATACATCAAATTGAATTATATAGGCATTTAAACTACTTGTTGTCTGGCGATATCTGCAACAGAGTGGAACAGAGGATTTACAATGGCATATACACGTTTAAACATATCAATATTATTAGACAGTCATTGGTCTGTTCCGCACGGGCCTTAGCACCGCCCCGTCACGTGCTAGGGGTTGGTTGAGGACCTAGCGTCCATACCAGCCTCACCCCTAGCACGTGATAGGGGCGTAAAAATGGCGGCGCCCTATACACACAGGTGCGGCCATTTTTACGTGCCAGACACTTAGCGTCCGCACATCCCCCTTGCCTTGCGACGTCATGAGTGCGCCATTTGCACACTCGTGCGTCGCAAGTGCGGCATGAAAAGAAGCTGCTTTTTGCGGCTTCTTTTTCCACTGCCAGGAAGCCTCCCTGTTTGGAGGCTGCAGCTTCCTGGCGGTGGAAATGGAGGCGGCGGCAGACCACCCGTTCTGGGCGGTCTGTAATGCGCCATTGTTACCTAACAAAGAAACAAATTCATATTTAGACTGTCTTTAGATCTGATGGAGTGTTCAGAGGGATAATCAATATTAACTGTAGAAAATGTTACATGGATATGGAAGGCAATTTTTCACTTTAAAGTGCTTTAAAAGCACTGTAAAGTGCATAGCTAGGGGCATTTCAGAATTAGTCCTATAACTTTAAAAACCACCACACTTCAAAAATGTGCTGTTTAGCCTTCACTCTTCTATGAGTGCTTAAAATGTGCATTCTAGACTCACAGAAAGAAAACAGAAAACAAATCCCCAAAATCATTACAGTTGGCCCTCCATATCCACGGATTTTGCATCCATGAATTCAATCGTCCACGACTTGAAAATATATATTTTTTAAATTCCAAAAAGCAAATCTTGAGTTTGCCATTTTATACAAGGGACACCATTTTACTACACCATTGTATATAATGGGGCTTGACCATCCACAGATTTTGATATCCATTGGGGTCCTAGAACCAAACCTCAGTGGATACCAAGGGCCCACTGTACTGTGTTTGATAGTGTTAGTGTTTGTATAGCTTCAACAATCATTTGTTCATTATAGGTTCCAGAGCCATAGTATTACAGTGCAATACAGCCCCAAGAGTCACTCAAGTTTACATTACAGTTATTGCACCTGTACCATAGAGGTAATATACAAGACTGTCAAAGGATCTCCCATTGTGTTTCTCTGTTTATGTGTAGCTGGCAGTGGAAAGTGGAATTGATAAGATGAACAACACTCTCTCTTATAAAACAGAAAATCTTTTCTTGATTGACATTTGCTTAATTAAAGACAAACAATTACAGGGCCACCAACAATTTATACATATGAAGTAATTATAGGGTTGCCACAGCATGTGCAGTAAGAACAATAACCAGAAAATAGTCTTCCACAAAGCTGCATTTTACTCCATTTTCCAATGACAATAGTTACTTTCACTCAGGATGAAAGAAGAAAAGAAATAATAAAATCCATACTTAGTTTGCCAACATAGCCCTTTCCTAATCTTTTCCCCAAATTCCTGAAAAGCAAAATTACATTGAAAACCAATACTCTGCTACCATCAGTGCCATGTATTCTCCTTCTTCCAATAACAGTAAGTTGCATCTGGGGCATACTCTTATTTCCTTTTAAGGGCTTTTATGTAGAGATAGGCTTCTCCATACCTATGACAGACATTGATTGTTTGAGATTTTGCTGTCTTTGTAGTTACACCAAAAATTGCCTGCCAAAGGGAGCTGCCTCACTTCACCTCCTCGGTGTACCTCAGGTATGGTCAATCCTCATTGACTGCATTCACAAAATTTGTTTTCCATCTCCATTAAAGACAAACCCCAATCCAAAAGGTGATCTGGTAAGTCTTCCTGAGACTAGGAAAATGTACCCTAACTGATCATACTGTACATAAGGGCATACTGTACATAAACTGGAATTTTGCTTTTGCTTTGCTTGGCAAATGGATGATACAATGGGTGAACACACAGGCAGCCATTTAACAAGTGAAAACTTACCTTTCTGAATGAAACCATTGGTGAGCTACCTGTCTTGAATCCAGTCAGTTGGTGAGAAGAATTTAGCAGCTGCTTCAGAATTAATGCAGTTTGATACCTCTTTAAATTTCATTACTCCATCCTATGGAATCCTGGCATTAGTAGTTTGTGGTGGCACTAGAGTTCTCTGATAAAGAAGGCTAAATATCTCACAAAACTACAAAGCCCAGAATTCCATAGCATTGAGCTGTGGCAGTTAAAGCAGTGTCACACTGCATTGATTCGGCAATGTAGGTGCAGCCTATCACACATTTACTTGAAAGTACAGTAATGAAAATACTGCCCCCAAATGACATTTTCCTTCAGTCCTCATATTTTTATGAAGAGTGTGAGAGACTCTTCATAAAATTCTCTGAACTCTCCTATTTGCTGTTCACTTGGTCACTTTGCCTACCCCTTCCCTTTGGATGCCTAAATGCTTAACTGAAGTTTAATGTTACTGCAATGCTAGAAACCTGGGGACTGAAAGAAATTTTGGGGTGCCCTCATTTTGCCCCTTCCTTCATAGCTACATCCCTGCATCTGTATTAATAAGACCAATTCTTCACTATACTTGGTGAATGTTGCTCGCTCCCTGTACACTGTGATAAATTGCCCCTTGGCTGAAATGGCTAGCTGTACTCACAGTATATTGTGTTTGTTTGTAAAACTTTTGTTATCTTAACATTTCCGTCACAAAAGACTTGAGGGGTCATTCCCACTGCAGTTTGCTCCGAAGCAGGATTCAGGGCAAAGGACCTTTGTTCCCATTTGAAACCACTTCTGATCCTCAATGGATAGATTCCAAGAGGAAAGAATCGGGGCAAACCCAAATAACCCGGGGTTTTCTGGCACTACATTAAAAGTGTTTTTGTTGTTGTTGTTGTTTTAGGAAGAATCAATTCTGAAGCGTGCCCAATAAGTGGGAACACCAGGTGAGAATAAATTCAGGGTTTTTTTTTTTTTGGCAATAGAAATAATAGAAAAATCAATATATTGCTAAAGCAACTACGTGCTTCAGCAATAGATCAATTTTTCAATTATAGTGGGCCCTCTCCTTACATGGGGGATCTGTTCTGGACCCCCCCCCCCTCACATAAGGAAAAATGTGCATATGCTTGCACCCCATGGGAAACAATGGAGTGTGTGCATGTGGTGGCGGTGTGGCATGTGCACGCAGGTGTGCGCTATTGTTTAGATTGTTGTGTAGCTTCCGCATAAGCAGGAAACCGTGTATAGTGCGCCCGCGTATGGCACGGGCACACTGTATTTCTTTTTCTTTTTTAAAAAAATTGTCTCTCACTTTCCTCCTCCTCCTCCTGCCAGGTCCCCTCTTCTGCAGTGCGGATGAAGCGCAAGGCAAGCTCCCTTTTGAAGGGGAAAGCTGCTGCTACTTTCCCAGTGCTCTGGCCAGGCTTGTGGCGCTGCTGCCATGCCACTGTCGCCACTTGCCTGGTGCTCTGGCTGGGCTTGCGGTGTTGCTGCTGCATTGCTGCCACTTCTCCAGAGCTGGCGGAGCTTGCGGTGCTGCCGCCATGCTGGCCAGCATTGGGGAAGCAGTGGCAGTATAGCAGCAGCACTGGAAGCCCTGCCAGCACTGGGGAAGTGGTGGCAGTGGGAAGGAAAGACAGAAGGTAAGCAAGAAGGGAGGGAGGGAGGGAGGGAGCCACCTTCCCTCGGCTCCATCTAATGGGAACGACAACTGTTCCCAGTGAAAAAAGCGATTCCACAAAAGGTCCCTTTTCATAGTGAGAATGAGGGACCTTTTGGGAATTGCTTACAAAGGGGAGTGGAGTCAGATCGGGACACGGATTATACCCCAAGTGGGAATGACCCCAGAAATTCAGTTATAAAGGGAAAAAAAAGATAGCCAGTGTCTAAACATTAGTGCATCCAGTAACTAAGAAAAATGAGTGAGGGACATACTGAAGAAAGGGTATCACATACATTGCAGCATAAAACTAGCCAGTAACCTTTTGGAATTCAAAAACTGATCAAAAACTAAGGAAATGGTTTCCAAGAAAATTACAGCATCGGCAGACAGGCTACATGTGCTTCTTGCTCGAACTTGACAGAATCGTTTTACTTTGTGGTAAGACAAAAAGCAATTCTGCATCAGTATTGAGGTCAAGATTTTTTTAAATGAGGTAATGGAACATTACAGGAGACAAGGCTGTTCCTGAACCCCTTGCATGAGTGATAACAGCTCATTGTGGTGCAAAGAACATCCATCAATGCAAGCTCTTTTGGAGATGAGTTGGGATTTGACATTGACAACCCCTATCTGACTTTTTATAGGCTGTCATGTGACAATAGGCTCTGCTGAATAAATTATGAAGCAGATGAAGGAAAGGGGGGCAAGTAGATAGAAGAGAATGGGTCTCATTTTCAGCTAAGATAATACAAACCGTATTCAGAAAGAAACATAAACAGGAGGTCTTACCCAAACTACTCCATGTGGAGTTGAACGCTTTCATGGCCGGCATCCATAGTTTTTTGTGGGTTTTTCGGGCTGTGTGGGCATGTTCTAGAAGATTTTCTTCCTGATGTTTCACTAGCATCTGTGGCTGGCACCTTCAGAGGATACTGGATTGGAAGAGAGTGGGTATATATATATATATATACTGTGTGACCCTGGGAAGGGAGGAGTGATTCCCATGTTAATCTGTGTATTGTTCTGTCAGGTCGGGTCAGAATGCACAGGGAAGCCATCGAAACACTTGGACAACTTCAACAGGAAAGAAGAAACTCTTAAAGTAAATAAAGTTTGGCTACCAGTCCTGCAAAACAGCAAAATCAGCACTCAGCAAATGCAAATGAGAAACCACCCAGGGTCAGGGGCTTTCCCAGCAGACAATGATCACCAGTTAGCAGACATTAATCCTCTCTTGCATATCCTCCCACCTTGGGGCCCTGCCATCAACAACAGAACAATACACAGATTAACATGGGAATCACTCCTCTCTACCCAGGGTCACAGTGTGTGTGTGTGTGTGTGTATCCACTCTCTTCCATTCCAGTATTCTCTGAAGATGCCAGCCACAGATGCTGGCAAAACGCCAGGAAGAAACTCTTCTAGAACATAGCCATACAGCCCGAAAATCCCACAAAAACCTATTCCATGTGGAACCATCACTCTGAAATCCTACTCGTATTCCAAAACATATATAACAAAACAGACACAAAAAGGAGATGCAGCTTCTGTTCCTTTTAAGATACTAGTTTTCAAACTATGATCCTCAATATGATATGATTGGTAATGACAGAAAAGCTTTGTTGAATGACAATTGATTGATCTGGGTATTCCCTACGACAGTGCTGCTCGAGGGTGGTCCATGAATTGGTGCCATTCCACAAGTTGTTGGCTATCAGTCCACATTAATTTCCAGGAAAGAAAAAAACGAAAGAAAGTTCTAGTTAGGATTGCCAGGGTGAAAACTGGAGAACTTTCCTGTACCTTTAATGATTGTGTAAAGAGGAATTTCTTCAGGTTAAGTGTCACTCAACCAGACAAGCTGAAATCCCCTCATCTGTATATCCATTAAAGGTAGAAGAGCTGTCTCCAGTTTTTACTCTGGCATCTCTAGCTGTACTCCATGGGCACAAATATGGTGCCAGTCCATGGGACATGGGGAAAAGACCCTGCCAGTCTGTCACATCAGATGGCTTATGAAACCTTGTTCTACAATGTATTAATAAGGTCAATATTCTACATGGATACTTCCCAATATATTGAAGTTCCATAGCAAACTGGTAGGGGTTTCCTCAGGATTTGAGATTATGTGGGAAGGTTTCCCTAAAGCTAGAACATCTGCAAACCAATTGTACTTTAAGTAATCCAAAGTCAAGCAACTTCCAGCAGCTAATATATCACTTTCAGTTTAGTACTGTGATGGACACCTGTGGATCCTATGCCTTGTTTACTGTCATGATCTTAGATACTGTATTGCTTATAGTCAGCCATAGACTTGGCTGGGAAATTCAGTTTTCGAGGACACAAGAAGAGCCAAAGGACAATAAGGAGGACACAGCCTAGGTAAGATATCAGAATGATGCAGCATCTCTTTATGAATTTTTCAGTTCTGTGATAAAAGCCTGTAGGAGAATTGCCATCAGTTAATCTGTTATTTCTGATGCCACAAGCTGCTGCAAGGGACAGTTGTCTCTTTTCGGAATATTGACATGTTGTAGAAACAAACCTTGTTAGCTCTCTGGCTGGCAGACATAAACTCATCAGCAGAAAGTCACTCAGCACAGGATTGTAACTGAAAGATAATGTCTGATGATACTGTGTTCATTCAGCACTGCAGGCAGTCTATTTCCATGTCTGAGTAATATGAAAGTAAACACAAAATCAACAATTTTTTTAAATATAAAAGCAGATTAAGAGGCCAAGAACCACAGAAGAGAATGCTTAATTGCTAGCAATGGTTCCTACCTTGTTAAGCTAATGTCTGGAACATGTGAACATTCCTACTAATATAGGCTGCCTCTACATTGCAGAATTAATGCATTTTGACACAGCTTTAACTGCCATGGCTCCATGCTATGGAATTCTGGGATTTGCAGTTTTGTGAGATATTTAGCCCACTCTATCAGACAGTGCTGATCCCACAGCAATCTACAAATCTTACGATTCCATCGGATAGAGCTGTAATAGTTAAAGTGGTGTCAAACTGCATTAATTCTGCAGTGTGGCAGCAGCCCACATCTAGATATGCCCCTCAAAGATATGGCTGATGAATTAATTGATTCCTTAGAGGTTTGCATTTCCAAGATACTGCTGTGACACACTTGGCAAAAAAGAAAAGTAGTGGCATGCATCCACTAGTAAGAGAGAGTGTTGTTATCTTGTCAATACTGCTTCCTCCTCCTCCTTCTTCCTGATAGGAAGGCTGTGATTGATATCAGGGTAGGTTCTGGTAAATATAGGGCTGGTGTTGTATGGACATTGAGGAACTTGGCATGATGGGAATCTGTGGTGGTTCTAAGTACTTTCCAACATTCAGAAATCAGAGATGTTTTAATATGGTAAATCCCACAATGAACACCCAGCAGTGTGTAGCATAAATATTAATGTCGGCCACTCTTATTATTTATATTACTTCAGGAGTAAACAACCACAAGCAAATTCTATGCTTGCTGTATTTATATTTCTAGCTTTACTTAAATTGTGCCAGTGCACAAGTAAGAGACTAACTAACCCTTGCTGTCTATAAAAAGGGAATACGGGGAATAAAATAGTGAATGGAGAGCAGGTCAGTCAGGACTTTGGGGAACAGAGCTGAGATTCTTCCTAATGCTAAAGGACCAAAAGAGGCTCTAACACTGACTTCAGCACGGGGATGACATTCTCCCTCTGTGCAAGTTGCCAGTCATCAGATCCTGCCCACATACAGGTCAACCATAATAAGTAGGATTCTGCGTGAGCAATTGCTACTTCCACAAGGAAAAATCTTGTAAATCTGAATGGAATATACAGTCAACTGGAAGATAAATGCTGCTTTAAGGCAGCCCTTAATGAGGAATACAGGCCAAATGTCAACAGCGAGATATGCATTTGTCATGGGTAAGTGAGATAATAAAAGGGTGTTCCTTGGGTTTACTCATTTTGGTTCATGCAGCCAACTGAGAAATTAACCATGACAAGGGAAAAGGAATTGCTTAGAAGACTTTTGCTTATAAACAGGTGAGTAGAGGAAGAAACTCTTTGAAGCTGAGGTCTGGTTAGCATTTGCATCCTCTCTGACAGAGGACCTTTCCACCCCATTCCACGTCCTTGAAGATACACTCAATGGTTAGTGAAATGGATGTTGCATTCTTGTAGAGTTCTTCCCTTGATGTAAGAAATGTCCCCAACAGGTTGTCCTTTGTGGAAAGAGCCCTGATGACAGGTACTGTAAGGACAGATAAGGCTACAGCATTGTTAGGAATCCCCAAGAGCACTGTCAGCCATATTCTCTAGCTCAATCCTTCTTGAAGCTGCATGCAGCAGTAGATTACTGTTCCAACTGTATCTATCCCATTGTCCACCCATTATGAAACAAAACCAGAATACATTTCCCCTTTTGTTCACATTGCTGCTGTCATTGTTCCTGAGTTTAAAATCAGAGAGAAAAAGAGTCCCTGTATTAAGAAAGTCTGACTTTCCAAACTGACCTTTAAAAAATTGTCCTCTTCTGAACACTCTTCTTTGCTCTGTTTCCTTTACTATTGAAGACTTTCATGGGAAGTTGGTGTTTATGTTTAAAATAATCCCCCTGCACAGCAGGGATAGATTGTTCATAGTCACTTTGGTTCCTTGCCTGACATACCTTGACTCAGTCTGCTCACTGCGGTTTCTTGCTGATGTTTTTTTTTAAAAAAAAAAAAAAAAAAAAAGAACGAAAGGGGAAAAAAGGGGTAGAGGAACAATCCTTGTGGTATACGCTGATGAGATATTCTTCTCCTTACAGAATTTCATTAAGTGCAGCATATATTGTAGTTTTAGACAGGAACTGTCAAGTAACAAATCTGGAATAATGGCTTTAAACTACATGATAGGTGTGGTCCTGGCTACAGAGTGTTGCTTTGTTGTGAAATGGTTGTAAACAGTGTTCTCTTCTTCATGGGTTTGGAAGCATCTGCCCTTCTAAGGACTTTTCTTTGTGGTCCTTCACTCTAAGGGAAAAAAGAGAAAAATGGTCAAGGTAAAAGGATACTTCATTAATCATATTTTAATTACTTACAATTATAGTGCATATACCTCAGCCTTTCCATTGTTCCAAATGGGTTTCTTACCTGTCTAGTGATAAATAACAATATTTTGGATTGCCCTTGAGATTTTCTCATCTCCATATAGATAGAATGGGAATCCATGTAAATGCTGGAACACATAGAGAGTTGCACAGATCAGACTAAAAGCATATCTGGTCCAGCTTTTGGTTCCAAGTGGTCATCAAAATGCCAATGGGAAACAGGACGTAAGTGCAATGGCATCCTAGTTCTCATGTTCTCCAGAAACTCATATTCAGAGCCATACTACTTTTGATCCTGGTTTTAAATATATCTGATAAAACATAAGAAGCTGAGCTTTTGCTTTTGGGGTCAAGGCTGATTATTTGGCTGTACCTTTTTGAGGTGTGTGTGTGTGTTTTTTTATTTGTTTTCAGCAATTTGTTGGCCCTCACCATATAATTGAAAGGGGTGGGTTTTTTGTTGAATCACTGACTGGATTGGCAGTGGCATAAGCAAATTGTAAATATAGCTGCTGCCTCAGTCTCTGGACTTTGACAAACAGGAAAAGGGAAACAGGCATTTTGTGTGGGCATTTCACAGGGCAGTTTGCTGTGTCACTGCTTATATAGGACATCTGAACAACTTCACTTGTTACAGTGATCGTCAACATTTGTGCCATTCTTGTTTTCTTGCCAAAGGATCTGCAGGGCTACACCTGCAGCAAGTGCAAACTGTTGCCCTGTTGGAAAAGAAAGTGCAGCAGCCTGAGGCCCTGTAGTAACCAATAACTCATCCCTTTAATAAAGTTGAAATCTCCTTTACAGTGACAAGCCCCTCTGGATCCCTGAATGCAATTCCTTGGCCTTATTAGATTGTTTCTTGTTCCTGTTTCTTGACCAGTCTTTTATATTGTCTTTTCCAGATCAGTATCCTTGACTGTAGTGCCATCATTTCTAAGGGGCAGAAAAAAGGGGCATGCCTAATAGGTCTCTGCAGTAGTGCTGCCAGTAGTGCCTCCAGGAAGACATCTTGTGAAGCACATGATGGAATGTTTGCAGATATATGTACTTGATCTCCTTGATTTGCGGTGTCCCATTTGGCTGTTTATCCTGCTGTAGCTGATGAAATAGCAGAGCTGGCTCACTATGGAGAGTATTACTCGGGAGCCATAGCATCCTTCTCCTGTCCTTCTCCCATCTTTAAACTCTGCTAATTGTGTGATTGGGGGCCGAAGATTATCACAGCCCCACACTCTTCTCCTTCTCCTGTATGTAAAGTGTAATGGAGCCACCATTTGGTATTAATGGGAACTCCCGTTAATACCAAATGACGGCTCTATTACACTTTATACATAGGAGAAGGGCAGGAGAAGTGCACGGGAGTGTGATAATCTTCAGGCCCAGATCACACAATTAGCAGAGTTTAAGGACGGGAGAAGGATGCTGTGCCTTCTGTGTGATAATCTCCTCTAACCACTAACCTGTCAACTTTTATCAAGAAGAGTTGACAAAGGAAACCAATATAAGTAGCTTCCTTTACATTTATTTAGAAGATAATAGTCTTTATATTTAGAATAAGGGACTTTCATCCACTTTCACAGAGTCTTGAAAGACAGTCATGAACAGCAGTCAAAGTAGTGGTCCTTGAACCAGTGCCAGTTCCCAAATGATAGGTTGCCAGACCCTGGTAAGTTTCCAGGAAATAAAAAATTATACTAATTGGGCACAAATATGGTATCAGTCCCTGGCACACTGGGGGGAAAAAACCCATGGTCTCCCAAATCAAGTGGCTTGGAAAACACTGATGTAGAGTCTCTGTGACTAGGTACTGTTTTTGAATGCTCTCAACCAGGGGTAGGAATTGACCCTCCATGTGATGTTGAACTGCAGCTTCCAGCAGTTCTAACCAGTGGTGAGGAATGGTGAGAGTTGCAGTTCAACTGTGTATAGAGGGCTGCACAATTATCGTCCCTGCTCAAAATGTATGAAGTTGTTAAGCTAAAATATGGAGTCTGTTTTTTTTCCAGTCCTACATGACAAGCCAGGTCCAACTCCAATAGGGGATTGTGTCTGACACTCTAGGTTTGCAGTGTCTGATGTGAAGAGAGATAGAGCTCAAGAAACAGGAAGGAAGGACAGATGTTATTTAGAGGAAATAGACTAGAACTGAACATATATCCTGAACAAAGACAAAATTAAAAGAGTATATATTACCAATACGGATTAAAAATCAATCAGTTCATTAAAATTAATAGTATAAAAATAATCTGGATAAGTCTGCTGGGAGACTAGTCTTTACTGCTGTTTTAAATGCAGATAGCATCTCAGTTTACAATCTCTTCTGGCAGGTCATTCCAAAATCTTGGGGTGGCCAAAGAAAATATTCTCTGACTAAAGTAGATGTTGCCCAGAGGATCTGAGGGATTAAAAGGGAGAAGGCAATCCTGTAGATAATCTGGACTCAAACCATGTAGGACTTTAAAGATAATAATCAACACTTGGTTCCTAGAAACTAACTGGCAGCCCCTCCTTATCTATCTGAATTTCCCTCACCTTACATTCCTACTTGTTCCCTCCGTTCTTGAAGTCAGGGTCTCCTGTCCCAACTTAGGACTTCCACTGCCCCGTCCCGGATTCGTCCTTTCTCACTTGCTGCCCCTCAATCCTGGAACCTTTTCCCCCCATAAACACGGCTCACCAGTTTTAAAACTGAGTTAAAGACTACATTGTTCAGGGAAGCATTTCCAGGTAGTGTGTGACTGTTTTTGTTTGACATCTGATATTTGATCTGAAGTCTGTTATTTGATGTTTTTAACCTGTTGTTTGCTTATTTTATTCTAGCTTTTATTACTATCTACTGTTATATGCATTTTTTAATAGATTGTACACCACTGGCAGGTTTTATTATTCTTATAGATTTTATCCATTCTATGTACAGCACTGTGCAAATTTACAGTGCTTTATAAATATAATAATAATAATAATAATAATAATAATAATAACAACAACAACAGCAGTGGAATGATTTTAATATTAATTTAAAATTACCACTTTTAGGTGTTCAACAAAGATACAGTCGGCCCTTCTTATACACGGATTTTTTATACACGGATTCAAGCATACACGGTTTGAAAATGTTCCAAAAAAGTATAAATTTACCTTGATTTTCCATTTTTATAAGGGACACCATTTTGCTATGTCATTATATCTAATGAGACTTGAGCATACACTGATTTTGTTATACATGGGTGATCTTGGAACCAAACCCCAGCGTATAACAAGGGTCCACTGTATTCTAAATGTACAGTAAAAATGGGAAGTGTGCATGCAATGAGCATATGTGTTGAAGCATATATATCATACAGGTGCGCTTGGGAGCAAACTGAGATTAGCTGAAACTTCCTGTGGAAAACTCAAGTTGTCTTTTATGTATTATGTGAAGAAAAAGAGCTTGGAGTAAAAGATTTGAAAGTTGCTTGAATTATCCATATGCTTCTCTGTCACTTTGGTTCAGGTATTCACTAAGCTTTGGATGCAAACCTGGAAAAAAGGATGTATATATCTTTTGTAAGGAAGAATTAAGGAGATACAGACTTACCTTGCAAGAGGCACATTGACATCAAGGCCAAAGAATAAAGGCAAGAGAGAAGAACAAGAACAGAAAGAGGAACTGTAGAAGAAGAAAAAGTAAATAGTTTTAATTGGTCATAGTTAGTTTTTTTTAAGCTAAGTAATAGGGATCTTTCCCCTTGGGGATGTGATTCAGTTGCAGTTGGGTACAGGTTTGCCTGGTAGTGAATCTCATTGAAATCAGTGTGGCTTTTCAGGAGAAAGGTATGAGATTGCACTGTATAATAGTTACAGTAACAACTACACATCCAGTAGACTTTTTTCTCTTCTAGAATGGTTGCTTTCTTCTGGCTAATTGCATTAATGTCACTTGACTAGGGATGCCATAACCCGGCGGCCCCCGTGACAAACCTGCTTTTGGGGGACCCCTCCCGGTCCCAGTCCGGTTTGGCCCTCAGCCCCTGGTTTGGGGCCCATGCGGCACCAACCCACCTTCCCCTGCCTCCCCGCGTGGCCGCGCCACCCACCTCCTTCTCCTCCTCCGTTTGGAAGCGAAGAAGGAGGTGGTGCGCGGGGGGAGGGTGGTGGGGAGGGGGCGCGTGCATGCGCAGGAGGCGCACCTCCTTCTCCTCCTCCTCCGTTCCAAGCCTCCCTTCCTTCCTTCCTTTCTCCCTCCTTCCTTCCTCCTCCTCCTCTGCCTCCCAGCCCAGGCCCAAGCGGAAGAGGAGGCAGAGATGCCTGCCTGGCTTGGTGCTCCCACCGCCTCCTCCACCTGGGCACTTCTTTGGGCCCGGGAGGCGGAGGCAGAGGAGGAGGCGGAGGCGGGTGACTGCCTCCTGCCTTGGCGCGCGGGCGAGGGGGAGTGCGCCAAGGCAGCCACCCACCTCCTCCTCCGCTTTTGCCTGGGCTGGGAGGCAGAGGAGGAGGAGGGAGAAAGGAGGAAGGAGGGAGGAAGGAAGGAAAAGAGGAGGAGGAGGAGGGAGGAAGGAAGGAAGGAGGGAGGAAGGAGGGAGGAAAGAAGGAGGGAGGAGGAAAGGGGAGGAAGGAGGGAAGGAGGAAGGAGGGAGGAAGGAAGGGAGGAGGAGGAGGAAGAGGATAGTGATGATGATGAAATGAGCCAGCTTCTGAGGCACGACCAATGTAAGTTGTTCTGATTTTTACAAACTCATGCACAGTGAAAAAAAACCAAAGTCCCTTGACCAAGTACACACTTCTGAGAAGTACAGTTGAATCCAAGGGCAAACCCACTTCTTGTTAAACCACCTTGACATATTCAGTATGAAACCCAAAGAGTTTGGTTATGGAATAAGCCTCTGAAATATGCAAGAGATTGCCATGTTAAGTAAAGCCATGTTCAATGCCCAAATGTGCTGTTTGGAATGGGGGGGGGGTGGCCAGAAAGGGAAAGTCCATTTCTGTCATCTGTCTAGGAATAATGCCCAAATGTCCTCCATTTTGATCATGCCTAAGAAACATGAATTTATATTAACATTTTTTAAAAACCATCAATTTTTTTCGCGTGTCCTCCATTAAAAAAAAAAGCGCCCTACATTTGAAAATTTTGTCCTACATTTGTCCTACATTTGTCCCGGTTTGGAGGTCCAGACTTATGGCAACCCTACACTTGACATTATTAGAATACTATCCATTATCCAATACTGTCCAGCAATTTATGCTAACCTTTAGTAGTTAAATATCTGATATGATAAGGAAGTGTGTGTATATTCAGATATGTAGATCTGGAAGTCACCATTCATTTTATGTGATCAATTCAATCTCTTGAGTATCAGACCCCAGTATTTGTTTACTGAAATATTTACATCCCACAGGGATCTAAGGGAGGCATACATTATTCTGTTGTTATTATATGACTTCAAGTTGACTCTTGACTTATGGCAACAGGGTTTTCTTGGCAAGACTTACTCAGAGGAAGTTTGTCATTGCCTTCCTTTGAGGCTGAAACAGTATGACTTGTTCAATTTCACTCAGTGAGTTTCTATGAGTGAATGGGGATTTGAACTCTGGTCTCCCAGAGTCTTAGTCCAATACTCAAACGTAGTCTAATACATCATGCTGGTTATAACCCACCCACCCCAACACCCCACAAGATTTCTTCAGAGGAGATTTCCCATTGCCTTCCTCTTTGACTGATAGGGTACAACTTGGTCAAAGCCACCCAGTAGGTTTCCATGGCTGAGCAAGGGTTCAAATGCCTGTCTCCTAGAGTATGAGTCCAATGCTCAAATCACTATGCCACATTGGCTCTCTGATGTATAATAAAATAGGTGTATTAATAAAACAGAAGTTCCTATGACATTTTTCCCTTAAGTGCACTGTAGCTCTCATGTTTTGCTGATAATACTGGATTACTTTAATATACTTTAATTTTTGAAATCCAGTTTGCAAAAATTCATGCTGGCAGAATGACAGGATTCTGGAGTAACCTGATAGTGCTGAAATAACCCTTAAAACAGGGATAGTCTTTGAATTACAAACATCATGCTTAACTAAAATAGAAAATCTTTTGGGCTGAGTCCTTTATCAGAAACAATTTTCAGCATGATAGCATAAATGGATTTTGATAGTGTTTTGCTTTGAATTTTACATGGAGATTAAAGGATAAATGGATTCTTCACTTAAAATCTACTTGCTGCTGGCACTGCCTGCTGTTCACTTTACTCTGAGTTGTTATGGGGGAGGGAGGGTATCTATTGAAGAAAATGAAAGGTAGACTGACAAAAAATATCTATCTCTAACCTATCATTCCCACCAATGACACTACCTTTGCATGGTGGTGGGACTGTGTCCTCCTGTGAGGCAGAAGGCTATGCTGGTGGCAGGATCTCTCATATCAGATAGGTGCTGAGGAGCCTGACTAAATCTACTAAACAGTTACGTAGCAGCAGCTGTAGCAGGAGGTGACACTCGTGGAGGATCTCTTAGAGACAATGGCAGTGGCATCATAGTTAATACTTATTAGAATTGCATAAGAGGCATGGTAAACCCCCTTTGAATGTCTTTTCCCATGAAAACTCTATGATGAGACAATCCAAAATTAAACAAGATATAGTGCCAGAAGATGAAACTCCCAGGTCAGATGGCATACAGCAAATGAGAATTATCAGTTGGCTAATGACAACTGGACTCAAGCTGAAAAAACATACAACTGTTGATGTGCTCAGAGATGAAAAGACAGTGTGAAACTGCACAACACATACTATAGGAATGTGGAATATGAGAAGAATAAATCAGCAGAAGCTAGATGTGGTAAAATGAGAAACGGAACATATAAACATTGCAATGCTTGGGGTGAGTGACTGAAAATGGTGGCTGCCAATCAGGTGAGGAAGCAGTTTAGTTCACAGTCTTGATGGAATCACCTTGCATGTTGTGGAAAAGCAGAGATTAACAGGAAAAAACCTCTTGAAAATGTTACTGAATCCATTGATTTTTTTTTTAAAAGCAAGATGGCAGGGAAATATTATACTAATAAAATTAGCTGGTGTTCATTTTTAAAACTTTTAAAACAGCCTTGCAGCAACCAACCTTTTCTTCTAAGTCCTTGATCTGTCTCTTCTGGATGTCAGTTTTATCTTCTAAATCTCGGATCCTCTAGAAATAAAATGAAAAACAATACATAAAAACTGAAAAACCGTAGTCCAAATTAATCTTGGCTCAGGAAAGTTAATGTAAGATTTCCAAACTAGAAGTTCATAGACATGAAAAGTAGCTGAGTCCTCCTTGAAATATCTGTTCCACTTCAAGAATAAAGATAAATGTGCTTCCTAGCTCACTGGGAACACCAATGACTGCAGCTGAGACTATTTCTGAGTAGCCCACACAGTTTTCCTGACCCTAGAACTGAGTGCGAAGGCCAACCAATCAAGGCAGCCTAGTTAGCTAGTACAGGGTGAAGCAGAGGCTTCACTCTGCTTCACCCAGGTTCACTTTTGGCCCTTACAAGTGGCTTACCCCACACATTAACAGTCAGTTGGCTTGGACTGTCTTTCCTACCCATCTTGGTAGGAACTATACAGTTCTGGGGAAATTGTATAGATAGGTGACTGTTTGGTTAAGTGGTATCACACAGTTAATATTGATTATGATAATTTGGGTGGTTTGAGGAAACCAGTTCAAGTTTGTGGTTAGATAGAGTCTGTGTGCCCATCATACCCAGTAGATGCAGGGTACTTTAAGGGACCGTTGCAGTGTAAGTAATCAGACCAAGCCAAGTTCAGAAGCAAATGACTCTGCTTCACTTCCCAGGTGACAGGAGAACCACACAGTGGCTTCTGCCTGAGTCCATCATTCCAGTGCTATCCAGAAGGTGGGGTGCATCAAGGGTCATTCTTGGCCACCAAGCAGGTTGATTGATGAAGTGGCTGCAATTGGTCAGCAGTCAGGTAAATCTATGCCTGGATCTGGACCCATGATAAAGATGAGGCTTATTCAGTTGTAACCAATAAAGTTGTGGCCTTTCCCTCTCCATCAAAATGTTGTCTGTGGTCATGTTTGTTAAATGTGAAGCTCACTATATGCTGCTGTGCCTGCAAGTTGGTTTCCCTTGCTTTCTATGAGCGGAGCAAACATATACTTAATTCCCACTGAGTGGTATCAGTAGGACTTAATGTTATTTTACATGTCAAATATTTTGACTATGTAATTGGGAAAACATGATAATGTCACTTTTTGCATATTCAAATCAGACTCTACCCCTGCCCCCCTGAATCTCACCTGATGTGCCTGCTGAAGCAGTTCCATTCTCTCCTGTAAGATCTGGCAGTCATATTCTCTACTTTTCCTTAGCATTTGCCTTCTTAATTTTTCAACCGCTGTCCTAAGTTCTTCCTGTTGTTTCTCGCTGAGCAACTCCCCAAACTTTATCACTGTTTCTTGCTGCAAAGCGTTGTACAAAGTGGCTTCAAGCTCCTGGATTCTCTAAGCAATGGAACAGCAAAAAGTGGTTAGTGGATATGAACCTATGCAAAACTGAGCTTTTGGTTTATATATATATTTAAAAATTGTTATGCAGAAGACCTTAGCCTGTGAAAGTGGATAATGCAAATGAAAGTGAAACATTTCTGATAGGAATGTTTTGTATCTGTATCTTACACTCAGTATCTAAAATTTGGTGAGTGCTGACAATGCCACATGAAGCTCCCAAGTAAGGTAAGAGTGTATGTATGTAATGAGCCAGCACAGTGTAGTGAGCTGAACGTTGGACTAAAACTCTAGATTTGAAATTCCACTCAGCAATGGAAACCCACTTGGGCAAGTCATACCCTTTCAGCTTAAGAGGAAGGCAGTGGTGAATCACCTGTGAATAAATCTTGCCAAGAAAACCCTACAACAGGATTGTCGTAAATCAAGGTCAACTTCAGTGCACAGAACAGCAACACTGCATCATGGATAGATATGGTTGGATATTACATACATACATTATCACATTATTCTGGAAACTCACATGGATTTGTTAAATGTCTAAAATGTTGATTGCTGATAATTACATTTAGATTTCCCCATTCACTTCAACAGCAGATGCAACTCTGCATGTGAAGAGGATTGTGGTTTGCCCCCCTGCTGAAGTGAAGACAGATACCACTGCATTTGGGGAAGATCCACCTATGTCCTGAAGCTCTGATATATGCTAGAAGTCTCTACATACAGCTTCATTTCCCCCTGAAAATATTGTTCTACCTTTCAAAAAACTCTTTTCTTTTAAAGTTACACTTACTTGAAGGTCACTTGAGTGACTGTGGAAACCTATCACCAAGAAGATGCATTTATTTTTGGAGTGTAAGTAACCTATGTCCCAAAGTGAATGTGTTTGTATTCAGTCTGGAACTTGGTTTCAACTTACCATGTAGGCTTGGTCAAGAGCTTGTTTCCTGTAGTCCAACTCTTCCTCTAGATAACCTTTTATTTTACAGAATTGCTCCTATAGTGATGGAAAAAGAGAAATAATTACAGGACAAAGAGCAAGTTGGATGCTCAAGCAGTGCAAGACAAAAAAGTGAACTGTTTATTATGATGCAAAGGACAGAGAAGAAAGTGATGCAAAGATATCCAGTACATGTTCTGTCCTACCATGTCACTCTCCAGTTCCATCATCTTCTGATGCAGAGCTGCTTCGGCCCCTTCAATCTGCTGTATCCACTGAAAGATAAAAATAATAATAAATAATAAATAAAACTTTTATTTTTATCCTGCTTTTCTGTGACGAGACAATCAAAGCGACTCATAACATATTAAAATATCCACATTTACAACGTTATGTCCCAGGTTCCCCCCTTAAAACAGGATTGAACATGTTACAATTAAAATAACTATTAAAAACACAATTTAAAAAACACCATAAAAATACACCGAGGACAGAGCGGTGGGCTGATACATGATGTGGGGGGCAGAGATTCTGTGGCCAGGCATTTTTATTCAGGAAAGGCCTGCCAGAAGACATCCGTCTTGACAGCTTTTTTAAAGCTGTCTAAGCTGGCAATTTGATGGATCTCATCTGGCAGACCGTTCCATAGTCTGGGAGCAATTGCAGAGAAGGCCCTCTGGGAGGTAGCAGTTAGTCTGGTTTTTAAAGGCTGCAATAGATTCCTCCCAGAGGACCTGAGGGTGTGGGGCGGATTATATGGGAGCAGGCAATCCCTCAAATAGGTTGGACCTAAGCCATGTAGGGCTTTAAAGGCTATAACCAACACTTTGTACTGTGCTCGGAAACTAATAGGCAGCCAGTGAAGAGATTTTAGGACGGGTGTTATTCGGTCACTCCTAGTTTTTCCGGCGACCAGCCTGGCTGCCATATTTTGTACTAGTTGAAGTTTCCGGACTAGGCACAAGGGTAGCCCCATGTAGAGCACATTACAGAAATCAAGTCGTGAAGTTACCAGTGAATGTACAACAGTTTCTAGGTCCTTTACCTCCAGGAAAGGGTGCAGCTGGCGTATCAGCTGGAGCTGATAGCAGGCGCGCCTGATCGTCTCATTCACTTGGTTTGTCATGTGAGGCGATGTATCTAGGAGCACCCCTAGACTGTGAACACAGTCCTTTGTGGAGAGCGTGACCCCATCTAGGACTGGAGGTTGCAACCCTATACCTGGTTTGGGGGCCCTTACTGTAAGTACCTCCATTTTGTGTGGATTCAGCTTGAGTTTGTTTTTCCTCATCCAGCCCGTTACCGCTTCAAGACACTGATTGAGGGGAGAAATGCTATCTGTTGTCATAGCTGCTGATCAGGACATGGAGAAATATATTTGGGTGTCATCAGTGTACTGATAACACCCTTCCCCATATCTGCAAATGATTTCTCCCTTCATTTAAATGTTGAATAGCATTGGGGACAGTATGGCGCCTTGAGGGACGCCACATTTAAGCTCCGTTTTCGAGAAGCGACTGTCCCTGAGCATCACCCTCTGGAATCTACCCGAGAGGAAGGACCGGAACCACTGGAGTACAGTGCCACCGATTCCTAACTGTTGCAGGCGTTCCAAGAGGACGTCATGATCTATTGTGTCAAAGGCCGCTGAGAGATCTAGAAGCATCAACAGGATCACACTTCCACTGTCAATGCCTATAATCGGTTTAATCCAAGATGACTTGGAGTTGAAGAGTGACAGCCCTCTTGATCACCTTGCTCAAAAATGGCAAATAGGATACAGGCCTATAGTTCTTCATATCCAGGGGGTCCAGGGAAGGATTTTTCAGGAGCGGTCTAACAACTGCCTCCTTTAAGCAAGTTGGAACACAACCTTCCCTAAGGGATGCATTGATGACATCTCTAAGAAATGCCATCAAGGCATCACCCCCCTGGATGGCCAGCCATGATGGGCAGGGATCGAGGGGACATGTCGTCTTCTTCACATTTCCAAGGATCTTGTCCACATCATTGGTACTCACAAACTCAAACCGATCTAGTTTAACTTCAATAACGGGTCTACTGGACACCTCATTAGTCGATTCTGCTGCAATCCCGGCATCCAGGTCGGCTCTTATCTGAGAGATATTATCTGCGAAGTAGTTGTTAAAAACATCACAGCAGGCCGTTGTTGGGTTAAGCAAAGGGTTCTGCACAGGTGGAACCTGTGTCAGTTCTCTTACTACCCTAAACAGCTCTGCTGGACGGGACTCCGCAGACATGGTATGTGCAGAGGAGAAAGATTTCTGCACTGTCTGTATCGCCTCTCTATAGGAACAAAGAAATTTCCTATTACGAGTTCTGTTAGATAAGAGTCGAGTGCCACGCCAGTCATGCTCTAGTCGTTGTCCAACTCGCTTCATGAATGATGCTAATATGTTATTATTACTGTCAGAATCAGAAAGAAAACAGACACCTTCTGAGCAGCTTTCTTTCCATTTCAGCAAATGTCAGGCCAGACTAAGGAATTCTGTCTGTGGCTGCTTGCCATTTGTTCGTTTGTACAAATGGGATGGGAAAGGGGTGGAGGCAAGGCTCATGCCTTGCTGGACCCCACATCCTCTAAACTGCCTATAGTTGTTCTATAATTTTACTATAATTGTACAATGATGCAAAAGAAAAGAAACCTGAGCATGGTCAGAAACACTTTATTATTACTGTTCCTTTCCCAAGCACTGAAAAATACATTCTAGGGCTAAGTCCTGATAACCCCTATTTTTACTTCAAGGGGAGGATCCTTTGGTTGACAATTCCCCCAGTCCCTTCTCATTGGCTGCACTAGGTAGGGCAGATGGGTGCTGAAGGCCAACACAGGAAGATCAAATGTTTCCCACTCACAATGTAATGGATTGTGTACGTTTTCCAAGTTCGTTCTTGTGGATATTTCCACTTTTCCATACCCCAGAAGTTGAGGCAATTTATGTGTGCATCACATTTGCCCTTTGCTTGGACATCACATGTGTGTTGTTGCTTGGCTTTCTCTATTCAGAGTGTTCAACAGCTGTTTTATATTGTGCTGTTCTGTCTACCCAATACGCATCAGGTTCTCATTAGCAGCATGTACAGACCCAGTGCCAGACAGCAGCACATCTGTTCTCCGTTCAAAGGACAGACTGGGCTACTCTGTGTGCATCACTACTAGGTGCTTCACACTGGGTTATTTCTTATTATTGCTCTGATTTAAAGGATGGATGCTGCTTGCTAATGTAATAATAATAATAATAATAATAATAATAATAATAATAATATGTTTTATTTGTATACCGCTTTTCCTACGATCAAAGCGGTTTACAGCATACATATGGATATAAAACAAAGCAAGTAATTAAAAAAAAAAAACTCTGCTTCTCTCCCCTCAAGATGGAGGTCGGGGGAGGGCTCTTCTTCTTGGCAGGCAGAGGCCTGTTGTTTCTTGCCTGCTTCTCTCCCCTCAAGATGGAGGTCAAGATGTATGTTTCTAGTGTGCATAACTAATTATTTTCCCCACAATGTGGGCTCTCAGGCTAAGCAAATTTTGCAACTTATCATTTGTCTTAACTGGTATCTGTTCTCTACTGTAATTTATTGTAGCCAAAGTTCTAAATCAAACAGTGCCTTGGACAATTGGACCAAGCAGTAAAAAAAAAAAAAAAAGACAAAATGATATGAATTGGCTTATACTGGATCACACAAGAACCAGCGTGGAGTACTGGTTTGAGCATGACTCTTGAGAGGAGGGTTTGATTTCCTGCTTGGCTATGAAAACCCACTGGGTGATCTTGGGCAAATCATACACTCTCAGACCTCAGAAAACCCTTAGGGTTGCAATAAGTCAGAAATAACTTGAGGGCACATTGCCACCACTACCACCATCAATACTGGATGACAAAATGAGATTGAGCAATAAGAGCTAAATTACTGTTTACTTTTCTGAAAAATCTGTGGATGTATTCAGGCATGAAAATATACTTGGGAACAGAAAGAAGACGGGCTTATCAATCACAATCAACATGCTAGTGCATGCTGTTCACCTATTCCCACTTGCATGATGTCATCTAAACCTAACAGCTGCTTGTACTCTGGCTTGTTGATCTTCCAACAAGAAAAAACAAAACAAAACAATTTGTGTTTTGGTTACTTTTTCTGGCTTGCTGGGGAGAAACAAGACAGAGCACTGGCTGATATTGAGATTGGCTGACATGATAAGCAGACCACAGCGTAATGCACTGTGGTTGATTAGCTGCTCCTAGCAGCAGTAACAGCAATCAGGCGTACTGCACATATTTGACACCTGCAGCTCTCTGGCTTGTTCTTATGTCTAAGCAAAGTATCTGAGTCTTATTTTGACTGACACTTACAGAAATTGCAACCTTTCCTGTATTTGACTTTTTTACAGTCCCTCTTTGCAATTCTGTACAATTTTTTCTTCTATCTTTCATCTCTTGGTGTGCACACACATGCATGCATAAGTAGACATATACACACACATAGCTCATACCAGGCAACATATTTGAAACATAAAATGTACAAAAAGTACCTTTTCTGCCAGAGATAATACAGTACTGGCTTGAATTATAGCCACTTGTTCTTCATTTCTTAAATTCTGTAAATTCAAGAGGCAGAAATCAAGTTAAGGAAGCAGCATTAGGTTCCTAATGTTTTCTCCAATAACACTAACTGTTATTGGAGAAAATCCTCCTTTAATTTCCCAATTTCAATTTCACAGCTACTTTCCGCATTCAAATGAGTGGGAAACCTGCAAACATATCATTTAAATGTGGACAATACAGTGTGCACTTGCACTAACAAAAAAACCCTGATACATGTAAGTTAACAGAAATGTATACAAAATGTATACAAAATAACTTTTGACTTAACTTAGGCCAGATGGTGTAGCTCATGAAATGCAGGCCAAATGTTTCATACAGTCCTCATTTCTAAAATCACACAAATGTTATGTAAAGACATTACTAACCATCAAAAGTTTTCTAAAGCTTGATAATTAAACATCTCAAAGGGTGCATGGGAAGATGTTATGAACATAGTTATATTACCTGGCTCTTTGATCCTGCTATATTGTATGTTCTATATATCTTTTTTGTACTTATCTTCATCAGGCCTACATGTTTTCTTTGGCATGTTGAACATATTATGTAATGTTAGCTATGAATATTCCTTACCCCATTATCGCCCAAGATATCCAGCTGTTTTATGAGATCTGGAATGCTAACATCCTATTTAAAAAAGAAAAGAAAAGAAAAAGATGATACTAATAAGATTAGATGTCAGTTTAATGTTATGCACTTGGAAAACCACAATGTATTCACTATTGCTGCACCAGGGTGAAGAACCCTAACAACTGAGCTCCATTAGCAGGAATTAACTGGAAGGATGAGATTAATGTACAGATATGAATGGAGGGGGGTTGTAGAAGAACAAAAGGAGTGGGTAAGACCAATCAGTTGTGCCTGAGGAGACAGGGCTACAGTTATAGGATTGCCAAATCAAGAGCCCTTGTTGCATGGGGGTGGGGGTAAATGCCTAGGCAGGATCGTAAACTGATCCTCAATTTTTTGATGGATTCTTTCATTCTATGGCCCTGAGCAGATTTGCCAGAAAAGCATGGGCTTAGCCTGTGCTATTCTAGCCCAAGTGTTCTCTCAGGTTGTTCCCCAGGCCAATGTGGGTATGGGTTTAAATACTTGTCCCTGTGCTGTCCCAGAGATCCGCTAATGACACATGCTTCATACCTTTCTGCACTGTCGCTCTCACTGAAAAGTTTCCCATTGTCATACCTGTTACAGCAGTGGGGTCCCTGGCTGCACCCACATGGCCAAGAGCCCCATTTCCGGGGGGGGGGGGGCTTCTCAGTAGAAGTGGCAGCACATACAGGTATGGAGTGCATGGGGGATATTAAACAGTTGGGGTTTGCAGTGGAGTTTCCAGGAAACTGTTTTCTTTTCTGATCCATGTTAATGGTCATTTACCCCAGGATTGGGCCAGATCCAGAGAACCTGTGTCTAATCTGCCAGGATCCAGCCCAATCCTAGTCCCAGGATTTGGCTTGCATCATCCATACAGTACAATGAGAAGCATGGCTTTTTGACCCCTGCAGACAGCCTCTTTGTGGAAGGAACATGGGCCTTGTAGGGAAAATCCTCCATCGTCTTCCCTTTTGTCAATAGTCATCATGCAATATATGTGCCAATAGTCATTTTTCCCATTTGAGTAACTATATCCTATATTTATCAAATGCTTAGTTGGAATCTAAAGAGATAGTAGTAGTCTGGCTCATGCAGTTGTTTGAGTCAGCATTCTGGCATGGCTAACTACCTTCCACCTCCATTGTTCCTTCCATCACTACATAAAATACAATAGAAATGGATAATATTCTACCAGGTAGCTAACAGGATTTCAACACTGTATTATACAGTGGGCCCCCAGTATCCATTGGGGTTTGTTTCCAAGAACCCCCATGGATATCAAAATCCATAGATGATCAAGTTCCATTCTATACAATGGCATAATAAACAGCTTTTTGGAATTAAAATATATATATATTTCCAAGCTGTGAATGGTTGAAACTGTGGATGCAGAATTCATGGATATGGAGAGCCAACTATATGTCTGATTCCACTGATGCCAGTGAAACTAGAGTGCTCAAAATATCCTGGGAGGGTTACAGACTGCACACAGAAGCACATGGGATCTGGGAATGTGTAAAGGATAGGCATCAGCACATTATGTGATCCAAAATCTCTCCCTCCCTGTATTCATTTTCATATAAATGAAAAATGTAATACTTAAAAAGGCATATAGCTTGATCTCTGTTTTGCTAGTTACTCCATTCTAACATACCTTGACACCTTCTTTCATGCAGTAGATCTGTAGAGCGCTTACACCATCAGAGAATGGGTGGATTTGCAGATTAAATGGTGGAGACCTTCTTTCTCTTTCCTTAAAATAAAACATCAAAATTAGTTAAGAAATAGAAAAGATATGTAAATTGTCTATTGAGTAGTGGATAACACCTCTCCCCATTTGTTCTTTATTCTTTTTAGAAGTTAAAGGACAAAAAGATGGTTGGATTGCAGAGTTGCTTTACAATGCTGATATTTGCAACACATTTCTGTTTAACAGATAATAGCTTAAATCCAACTGTTAGTCCTAACAAGAGTAGAGCCACATGTCAACACACATGTAAATTCCATTAATTCAATAGATCTGCTGTTGTTGAGACTAACATTTGAATTTAGGGCTTTGTTTCTTTCTGGATTATAAGAAGCTCCTTTCTAATCCCTTGAGTTTATATATTACGCAGAGATATTTGCTGATTTGTACACAGTTTACTGAAGGAAGCCTGATTCTAAAATTGTAGGTATGGATCCTATAGTACACTAGTGGAGTGGATAGGTGCCCCCCTGCCCTGAGCACCCTGACATAGACTATATAGGCAGACTGTTTAAAAAAGAGAGAGAGAAAAGGTCAGGCTGCATTTTCAAAAACATGGGCAGAATATTCCTGGCCAAAACTGGCAGTGCTGGTACAGTCATAGTGCATCCTGCAAGGAACAAGTTTAGCTCAGTAGCCTTCACAACACTGGAGCCCCTAATGAGGTTCTCTGGACACCATGGGATCCTTGTTTTTTTATTTATTTTTACAGTGTGTAGTGTAATATGTATCCACTGGCCTGCACGTGCCTGTCATATCCAATTTCTTTTCCCAGCTTCCTGAAAGCAGCAAAAGCTTTGAGGAGGGTTGTGAGGTGAGCAGTGGGGACAGACACACTACACACACCTAAAACAATTGGAAGGGTAGCAGGGCATCCAGGTAGCAACTAGAGAACTGGTGAAATCTAGAGACAGAGTGATCTGTGTGGGTTTTGGGACAGTTAGGAAGGACTATGGAGCAATGGAGGCAGTGTGGTGTTGTGGTTTGAGGACTATGGACTATGACTATGGAGACCAGGGTTTGGCCATGAAACTGACTGGGTGAACTTTGGCAAGTCATATGCTCTCAGCCTTAGGGGAAGGTAATAGCAAAGCTCTTCTGAACAAATCTTGCCAAGAAAAAAACATGAGAGGGTCTCTATAAGTTGGAAATTACTTGAAAACACAAGGGGCCTGGGGCTTCCTAATAAGGATTGCTGCAGGGCATTTGGAGTAGTGGGGTAATCAATGTGCATTGGGACAGTCTTGCTGGTGTACTGTTACGCATCTTTGCTGAAAATGTTACGCATCTTTGCAATTCACTAACAGGGTTTCTTAGCACCTCTGCTATGTAGCTAACTATATGTAAACATCATGAATATTTTTAAAGAAGAAAGTTTATATGAATGATTGTGTCTTTTCTGCAGCCTGCTTTTTCTTGTAGAATAATTGATCTTGAAATGCATGTGCCTGTTCAGTGGAAGATCTGATAGGACACTATACTGGCCAGCTCCTGAAATAGTAACATCAATCTTGTATACAATATGTTATTTGATTATGGTACTATTTGTTAGAGATGGCAAGTAGAAATTGGTACTGAATGTACCTACCATATATACTCAACTATAAGTCGACCTCATGTACAGTGTGCCCGCAGATCTTACTCTTGCCTTTCACCAGGGGATAGTTCATTATTTTATAAGAGTTGAAGTGCAGGACTTACATAGATAAGTTGACTCAGGTTTTTTGGGTCAATTTTTTGACTAAAATTTCTGGACTTGTACATGAGTATATACAGTAATTATTTCAGTGTTTCTATGAAATTAAAATGGTCTGTAATACAATACAATCTTCCTTCCAGATTATTTATTCTTCATTATTATTGTCATCATCTCTATCTCATAGTTTTTTGTGTGAAATACTCAAAGGCGCTAATGGAATCCAAACAGCAAACACACAAAGCCTATTAAAGTAAAGGTCTATAATGCTTAATGAAGTGGAAGACAACAGGAAAAGAGGGAGACCATACAACAGGTGGATTGGTTAAATCAAGGAAGCCAGAGCCCTGAATTTTCAAGACCTAATCAGGGCAGTTGATCACTTGGAACCTTTGAAGTCTCTCATTCATAGGATCACCATATGTCAGAGTAGACTTGGTGGCAAATCACAACAACAAAAATATCCAAGTGTTAGTTCCAACTAGAGTAGACCCATTGAATCAATGGAAATTTAGGGGCTGTACAGATAGCCCTAAAGGTGTGGTGTCTTGCCGCCCCTTTCAGCACCGGATTGGGGCTGCAGCATCTGCACACCACAGCACTGATCTGGTGCTTTGCCAGCTCTAAAAGAAATGGCAAGATGCTGCTCCTTTCAGAGCTGGCAAACTACCACGACAGCACTTTTCAGTGCTTCTTTTGGTGTGTGTCATATAAACACCATGCCATAGGAGCACTAAGACGCCGCCTGCCATGTGGTCATTTGGGTGGTATCATGCTAGTGTGTGGGCAATGTCGGGGTGTGCATCGTCCAAACGCCATACCCTCATGCTGGCACTTCAAGCCATCTCCTTAGTCAATCAACAGCTCCTTAGTCAATCAACAAATGTGCAAATTCCATTCAGTGGATCTCCTCACTGTGAGATTAAGAATTGGAATTTGGATAGAGATATGATCTAAAGATGAATTGTGCATTTATTCTCCCTCTCCCCCATCATTTTTAGTTCTGCACTGGAGGTTCTCACTTCAAGCTCTAGATTTCGGAACTCCAAGAGCTCATTTTGATCTCTGGCATCCTGAAGCTCCTGCTGCAATCGATGGTTGTCTGTTTCCAGTTTTTCTATCTAGAAAGAAGAGGTAAATGTATAATTTGTGGAAGTAGCTACAAAAATATTTTTTGAGAAGTTCATCAGTTTCTCTTCTCCGTTCTTCAACCAACACACCCAAGTCTAAAATAAAGCTTTCTCACTGTTTTATCTCCTCTTGGCAGACTGATACTAAAAGAGATAAGAATTTGTACAATGGTTATAAATTGTGTGATATAAACTTAATTTGCCTTCAAAAAGAGAAGGAAAAATAGCAAAAGCAACTTGGCACATAAAACAAAATCTGAATAGCTTTATAGTATCTATTGTATGCATTAAATATGTTTATAAGGATCAGCATTTGAGCAGAACTGGAATTCTTGAGCTGCTTTGAAGTGACCATTCTACCAAATTGTGAAAAATTGCCAGCATAGGCAATCTAGAGTAGGGGCTCCCAAACTTTTTGACTTGCAGAGCCCTATGGCAGAGCCCCTAAGAAGCCTATCCTATGTCTTGCAAGTTAATGGTGTTTAGGAGCATATATAAGAATATATTCTTAGACATTAATTTCATTCCATTTTTATTTCTTTCATTTCCCTGGAATGGCCCAGAGCACCTGGGAAGTGCACACGGAGCCCTAAGGGCTCCTTGGAGCACAGGTTGGGAACCCCTGCTCTAGAGAATTTGATAATGCAATAAGAATCTTGTATCACTTGAATTTCTATCTATTGATATTAAACTTCCATATATTCTTGCTTTTTTGAATTGTGGAATTACTGGTTTTAATCCAGAATTAATGTGTAGGATTCTTAGTCATGCTTAGAACAAATCCACTAAAATGAATTTGTACAAGGTAGTCATGACTGAAGTCCTAATGATTCCAGCGGGCCTCCTCTAATCATGACTAAGTTTAGACACGACTCAGTGTGTTTCATGTGCTCCACATACAAACTTCTATAAAATCTATGACTTTATAGTTTATGGTTTGGGCCATTTTCTGAATTTCCATAGAAACAATTGGCTTGTAATCATGCAATTAGAGAATGTGGGCTAGATGAAGATACAGCATATCTAGTTTTGAGCCTCAAATTCTACACACGGATATATATTAGGTACAAGGAAGTTTTGAACATACCTTATCCAAAAGCTCCTGATTCCTTTTAATAAAAAGTTGTTTATCTTCTACCCAGTGAGAATCCTGTTTCATAAAATACAGATATGTTTATAAAAGTGCCTAAAATAATACATGCATACATGTCTGTGTGTATTTACTGACATACAACAAAATAGGCAAACATCTGTTCATCTCATATGTTGATATACATTTAGGATGTATCTGCATTGCAGAAATAATCCTATTTGACTTCATTCTAACTGCAATAGCTCAGTGCTATGGAATTCTGGGAACTGCAGTTTTGTGAGACATTTAGCCTTCTCTGTCAGAGAGTTCTGGTGCTACAACAAACTACAATTCACTGAATTCCATAGCCCTGAACCATGGTAGTTAAAGTGCTGTTAAACTAGATTATTTCTGTAGTGTAGATGCAGGCTCAGTACTGTTAAGTGTTACTAACATATTTATGCAGGAAAATCAAATCAGTCTTCACAGGACTGGGATTTAGGGCAACAACAAATTTGGACCATCACAGTGATTGAAAGCTCCAGGGACTAAGAAAGCAAAAATATATTGTTTCTATTATGTTGATTCAACATCTTCTCAGGTTTACATAGTCACTGCCAGGTTAATGCTATGTGCTATGATGTAAGAAAAAAAATATCCAAAGTAGGTGCATTTCACAGGAAGGACATGTATGTTTACATTTTGTAACTATTTTCAATTTAATTTATAATTCTTCATAGCCTACATTTCAAATAATTGATTATGTATGCAAAACACACATTTCCTACATAATCAAACATACGTCTAACAACGAACCCTAGTGTTGGTGTTAACCAGTGTAGTCGCTCATGGGGGGTGGGACTTCCGGGGGAGGGACTTCCAGTGGATTTTCGGCCGAGGTGCGGGAGCGTGCATGGCCAGACATGCCACTGTGCAGCCAGAGATGCCCCTACTTGTCCGCAGAGAGCAGCCACTCAGCCTCACGAGCAGTCATGAAGCCCCAGAGAGGGCCGGGGAGCAGCCATATGGCCCCAGGAAGGGCTAGGGATGGACCAGGCATCACTACCCTCTACAGAGGTGTCACCCCCCCCTTCTGATGTGTCACCCAGTGTGGTCTGCACCCCCCAGTGACACTACTGCTAACAATTGCTTTGTGCAAGCTAATAAGTATTGTCAGTGAGGATGAAAGCAGTTTTGTAAAACACCTACCTGTCCTTTCTGCGCCAGAGTTTTTTCCAGGTCTTCTATTTTAGCTCTATACCTCTGGACTTCAGCTTGGAGCTGTTCTTGTGCCTGTTAAAAATAATGGCCATACCTTCATTAATTATTTTTTCAGTGAACATTGGAGTGCCTGAATTTCAGGTTACTGTAGAGCAATGATGGCGAACCAATGGCATAAGTGCCCTCTCTGGCACATGAAGCCATTCAGGGTAGGGGGTGGGAAGAGGAGGAATAGGTGCATACCTATTCCTCTTCTTCCCTTCCTTCCTGCCTAGGCCTTCAGCTGCCCCCAGGGAGGCAGAAACCCTGCCCCCGGGTGGTGGAAGTCCAACCCTTGGAGGGCACAAGTCCCAACCCCCAGCACCAGGTAACACCTTTAAAGCAGAACACCAGCATGGTGTACTGATTTGAGCATTTGACTACGATTTTGGATATTAGGGTTTGATTTCCTACTCAGTCACAGAAACCCATTGGATGATCTTGGGTGATTGACATACTCTTAGCTCCAGAATACCCTGTGATAGGTTCACCTTAGGGTCATCCTCAGACAGACATGATGTGAGGGCCTAAAATAAAAAGGCAGTACAAAAAGAGGAATACTGCACTGCAGATAGATTATTGAGGAAGTCTTGAGTCTGCAAGACCTGAGTGGGGCTGTTGATGATAGGATGACTTGGAGGTCTCTCATTCATGGGGTTGCCATAAGTTGAAGTTGACTTGACAAACAACAAACCAGGGGTGGGAAAACAGCAGCCTGTGAGGCATCTGTGCCACACTCTGCCCCGCAACCTTCATCTTTGTGCCTCCTGAAATCACTCTGGATACTTACATATGTTTCTGAACTGGCCATTTTAAAATAAAAAATTGTGGACCAAAGCTAGCCCCAAATATGCCAAAACTACAGGTAAACATGACAATTTTGACTCAATCATCCCCTAGAAGGCCCCAACACCCCCAAAAATCTGTAAAATAAAACACATACAGCAAAAATGACAGGAAGTGTGAGCTGAGGGTGATTTGGGTATTTTTTGATGCACGCAGGACATGTGGGCCAGCCTACAGGTGAATGGGGGGGGAATTATGCCTCCCATGCAGTTGCTCACCCTAGGTGTAAACAAATACATAACAATACTAGGCCAGGAGTTGGAACCCTATGGCCCTCCAGATGTTGTTGGACTGCAGATCCCAGCTGTCCTAGCAGCATAGCCAATGTTAAGGAATGCTGGGGGCTGCAGTTCAATAACACCTGAAAGGCTAGGCAATTCCTGAACAACTGCATGGGAGAATGAACTCAGGCTTGCTAGAGAGGTTAAGAACAACAAAAAGGGCTTTTTTTGGATATGTCCACGCAAAAGGAAGAAGGATCGGTGTGGGCCACTGCGTGCAAGAGACGGCAAATGCTAACAGAGGACAGAGAAAGGCAGAATACTCAACACCTTCTTTGCCTCAGTCTTCTCAGAAAAGGCAAGGGTGCTCAACCTGAGGATAATCGAGCAGAGGACAAAAAAAGAGGAATTTCAGCACAGAATAAGTAAAGAGATAGTACAGGAATACCTGTTTAACCTAAATGAATATAAGTCTCCAGGACCAGATGAACTACATTCAAGGGTATTAAAAGAACTGGCAAATGTAATATCGGAGCCATTGGCAATAATCTTTGAGAACTCCTGGAGAACAGGAGAAGTCCAGCAGACTGGAGGGAGGCAACGTCCCCATCTTCAAAAAGGGGAAAAAAGAGAATCCAAAATTATCGTCCAGTTGTCTGACATCATACCAGGAAAGATTCTGGAGCAGATAATTAAATAGAGAGTCTGTGAACATCTAGAAGCAATGCCACAATCACAAAAAGTCAGATGGGTTTCAGAGAAAGAAGTCATGCCAGACAAACCTAATCACTTTTTTGATAAATTACCAGCTTGGTAGATGAAGGGAATGCTGTGGATATAGTATATCTTGATTTCAGTAAGGCCTTTGACAAAGTTCCCCATGAATTCTTGCAAACAAGCTGTAAGATGTGGGCTAGACAAGGCAACTATTACATGGATTTGTAATTGGTTGACTGCCGAAGCCAAAGGGTGCTCAACAATGGCTCCTTTCATCCTGGAGAGAAGTGACCAGTGGGTCCCACAGGCTCTGTCCTGGGCCCAGTGCTATTCAACATCTTTTCAATGACTTGGAAGACAAAATGGGGGCATACTATCAATTTGCAGATGACACCAAATTAGGGGGAGTAGCTAATACCCAGAGGACAAGATCAAGACAAAATGACCCTGAACAGACTAAAAATGGCCATAGCTAACAAATGAAATTCAACATGGAGAAATGTAACGTACTGTACTTAGGGTGGAAAAACGAAAAGCACAGTATGGATGGAGGGCACCTGGCTGAATGAAACTACGTGTGAAAGGATCTAGGAGTCCAAGTAGACAAAGTTGAACATGAGTCAACATGCGATGTGGCAGCTAACAAGGCCAATGCGATTTTAGGCTGCATCATAGAAGTATAGTGTCTAGATCAAGGGAGTCATAGTGCCACTATATTCTGCTCTGGTCAGGCCCCACCTGGATAATTGTGTCCAGTTCTGGGCACCACCATTCAAAAAGCACTTGAGAAACTGGGCGTGTCTAAGGAGAGTGACTAAAATGTTGAAAGGTCTGGAACCATGCCCTACGAGGAACGACTTAGGCTGGGGATGTGTTAGCTTGTGATGAAAAGAAGATTAAGAGGTGATATATAGCCTGTTTAATTTGAAGGGAGTCATGTTGAGGAGGGAGCAAGCTTGTTTTCTGCTGCTCCAGAGACTAGGACCCGAGCAATGGATGCAAACTGCAGGAACAGAGATTCCACCTCAACATTAGGAGGAACTTCCTAACAGTAAGGGCTGTTCGACAGGGGAACAAACTCCCCCGGAGTGTAGTGGAGTCTCTCCTTGGAGGTCTTCAAGCAGAGGCTGGATGGCCATCTGTCGGGGATGCTTGTTTGTGATTTCCTGCATGGCAGGGGTTGGACTGGATGGCCCTTGTGGTCTCTTCCAACTCTATGGTGGGATACAAACCGCCATATATACTATAGGATCGTACTAGGGTTGGAAGGGGCGGTGCTTCCGCACCCCCCTACCCTAGTACGTATCCTATACGTACAAGATGGCGGCGCCCCTTCTACACGGGCGTCACCATCTTTACGTACTGGTGCATAGCGTCCAGAAGTGTCGCGGCGCCTATGACGTCGTGAATGCGCCGGCGGCGCTTCGCGAGTCATCAGTGCGCCGCAAGAAGAAGCTCCGAAATGGAGCTTCTTTTTGCTCGCGCGGGAGTCGCGCGGTTTGGCTGCTGTGGCTCCTGCGCGGGGGCGCGGCGCGCGGGGGAGCGCCGCAAGCAGCGGTTTGTATCCCGCCTTGTTCTTGTTCTACTGTGTTCTGATATTATGCACAGTGGGTTCTTTTTGTACTGGAATAAGAAGGTAGCCATTTTTGTTATTTATTTAGTACTGTTTCTTTTTTTTTCTTTCTCTTTTTTGTTCTCTGGAGAAACATGTGTTGGATTTTCTGTCTAGGCCATTTTATTGCCAGATTTGGATAACAAACACTTTTGCTTGTCGTTGTCCCTCAGACCCCCAAAATGTTACCAGGCCAATCTCTTTCCTGTGCAAAGCTCTTTGGATCAATTCCAATAGATGTGTGTTTACATCTACACTGATACCTTGGGAGGCTTGCAATGAGTAGCATTTGCTACCCAAAAAAATTGTGACTGATTTACAGAATCTATTATTAGCTCACATAGGCACAGAATGGTGCCATATTGCTCAAAGAGGTAAGATTCTTCAAAGAATAGGCAAGAACCCTTGCTACACTGTTCAATTCGTCTCACAGTCTTTTCAACATTTCTTGAGCATTATGCCTACTTTTGCTTTGCCGTTTTGTTATCATCCTCACATCTGTTTTGGAGTGGCTGCCCTGATCAGGCCCTGATTTGTCACAAACATTTTTTTCTCTCTCCTCTGTCTTGATCCACACTGCACTCTCCATCCCATTCTTGTGTTTATCTTTAAAAAAAACATTGACACTCTTGCTAATGACATTACGGGGGTTGGAGCCTGGAGAGCTGAAGGAAGTGGGAGAAAAAACTGCACGTAGCCAGGCCCAGACACCACTGGTATCTTAGAAGTGGAATGGCAAGAGGAGCCCATTGTAGCAGATCCTCTCCAGTCGAGAGGAGTTATTCTGGCTTCCTCTGACTCTGAGTATTTCATGAAAGAGGCCCGTGTAAAACCACAGTCTCCTCTGCTCAGTGTCTGTTCACTGAAGAAGGTAATTTCACTGATGGCAGAGCTAGCTCATGAGAAGGAGCTGCAATTATGTCTTGAAATGCCTGGGGTGAGAGCAATATTTAAGCATGTTTTCTATGCATCTCTAGCAGTTTAAGCACCCATGGAGCTGTCCAATGTGCTACTTGAATCTTACATCCTTTGCTTTGTCTTAACCAAACCTAGACTTTTGGGTAACCTTGCCTTACCTTGCTAGACTTTTCCCAACTTTGCCAAAACCAGAACCTTTGCCTCAAACTCACTACTTGAGCCAGTGTCTCTCTGTTATCAAGGCCACTATTTATAACAGAGCAATGTCACATTTTGTTTGGGGCCATGTTTGCTAATGGCATTCTATATAACACAATAAAACACTCTTCCTGTCTCTTCACTTCCTCCTGAGCTATGAGTTTCTTCTCACATCCCCCCCCCACTTTTCTTCCCAGAGTCTGAGAAATGTGTTTCTACTACAGATCTCTTGGTTTTGGCAAGTACCAACCTTTGCTTCTCGTTCTGCATCTATGATACCCCCCGTTTGCTCTTGCAGTAATGCATAGGCCCTCTGCAGGGCCTGATACTCCTTAGTCAATTGTCGAAATCGCAACTCTGATTCTTCAGCTGCTAAGCTCTATAGGAGACAGAAGGAAAAATTCAGGTGAATATCAGAGGAATGTAATAAAAATATGAAATGTATAAGAATGCCTTAAGGTCCTATTTATTGTGTGACAAGCCATAGAATGCTGTTTACATGTAAAGTTTAAGAGTTTAGAAGATTTTCAAAATTCTAACTAAGAAAAGAAATCACCACATCTAAATACAACTATCAATAATGTATTTTTAAAAATGAAATTACCATATATACTCCACTATAAGTCAACCTTGTGTATAAGTTGAGGCCAACTTTTGGGGCCAAAATTGTGGATTTTTATATGACCTGTGGATAAGTCGAGGGTCAGACTTCAGATCAGAGCCCAGCTGGGGAGAAACTGCACAGCGATTGGTCACACTTCCCAGGAGGGAGAGGAAGCTGGGGAGAGGCTTGGGACCACATTGACCTCTGTATAGGTCAACGCTGGTTTTTGGGTCAATTTTTTTGACCTAAATTTCTTGACTTATACACGAGTATATATGGTATATTTAGCTTTCTTAACACTTCTTCAAATAAAGAGAAGGCAAAATGAATTTAACAATATATATGTGGCCTCCAGAGAACACTTGCAGGTTGGGTTATGCCTTATTTAACTAATTTTTAAAATCTTAAATTCTTTTCAGGTGGGATGAGGAAATATCAACCCTCTTTGTGGTCAAGAACTTTCATTCCCATCATGTCTTACCACTGGTCTGACTGGCTAGGATTCATGTGAACTGGAGTTCAACAACAGTTGAATTGCCACCCATCCTCTAGTCCTATTTTTCAATGTGTGATTTCAACATATATAAATATTGGATATTAAACATCTGACAAAAAGAAAAGGGAATTGTTTTTTCTCCCTTAACTTAGAAACATGTAATTTTTTATCAGTCTCCTTTTTTTAAGAATTGAGCAATACTAGAGGAATTTAGGAATACTAGAATTAAGAAATATGGTCAAGTATTTGATTCATGTGCCAGAGATTTTTATAATACAATGCGCCCTCAATATACATGGGTGTGCCATGTGTAGCTTTCAGCTTACACTAAAGCCATGCCGTGGGAAATACAATGGTGCATGCACCTGTGGCACATGTGCTGCACTGTGCCGCATGCACGCGCCCCATTGTTTTCAATGGGGCTTGAGCATACGTGCTTTTCTCTAAAATGGGTGTGTGTGTCCGTCCAGAATAGATCCCCCATGTAAGGGAAGGGCCCACTGTAATAATAATACTGTAGTGAATAAAAAGCGAAGGCAATGTATTTTTGAAGCACATTTCTCCCAAATGTGCTATTTCTTGCTAGTCACTCTATGAGCAAAGAGCAGCTCGGTAACATTAATAGAGAAGTTAATGGTAGGGAGGAAAACTTCAGCTTTGGTTCTTTTGTGGAGTCTAATCCAATCACTCCTACCCCTTAAAAAAATCAGAAGGTGAACTGTAGGATGCAAATATGGGCTTAGTGTTTCATGGCATTATCAGTTTGGGTGGTAAGAAGGTGCTTTAAAAAGCCACAGACTTCTTTCTTAAAATCAAAGTAGCACACAGGCAAAGGATTAGGAAAAGGTAGCTGATGAGAACAAAATCAGCCTGACCATGGCCCTATTAACTTTTCCAACGTCTGATAGAAATACATTAAATTTTGCACAGGGATATTGTTTAGCATCTTTGAGACTAACTGTATGAACTACCTGTGTGAAAGAAGTTGTAGCATATGTTTTTGTAGACTAGGTCTACTTCTTCAGATGCAACCACATCTATGAAAGCTTTTGCTACAATGTCTTTCACACAGGTCTGGAGACACTGCAGAAATAATCCAGTATGAGACCACTTTAACTGCCCTGGCTCAGTGCTAGGGAATCCTTGGAATTGTAGTTTATTGTTACACAGGAGCTCTCTGACAGAGAAGGCTAAATGTCTTACAAAACTACAGTCCCCAGAATTCCTTAGCATTAAACCAGAACAGTTAAAGCAGTCTCAAACTGGATTATTTCTGCAGTGTGTTTTGGACGACACTTAGTCTCAAAAATGTTACAAGATCCCTTCACATACTGTATTTTCTGGCGTATAAGACTACTTTTTAACCCAGGAAAATCTTCTAAAAAGTTAGGGGTCGCCTTATGCGCCGGGTGTTGTCTTATAGGGCAGGTGCTGAAACCTCCAAGCTGGACTGGAACTGGAAAAGTTGGGGGTCGTCTTATACGCCCAGTCGTCTTATACGCCGGAAAATTATATTCAGGACTAACATGGCTAGGTCTTTCAATTTGTCACCTATTAAATTTTACAGTGACTTTTGTGACTGTAACAATTTTTGGCAGAAGGCATGAATCTGCTGTTTATCTTTTCATTGTAAGTACTGACATATATTAAAGGCACATCAGGTTCTCTGTCTCACAATGGCCTGTTACAGACTGCCGAAATAAAGCTGCTTCGGGTCTCTTTGGAGGTATGCTATTTAAATGATGCATGCATCCTAAGAATCCGGAAGCTGCACCAAAGCTGCACTCCGGTGCTTAGGAATGGAATGTGGCTTTGGTGCGACCTCCGGACTCTTAGGACCCATGCATCATTTAAATAGCATACCTCCAAAGAGACCCGAAGCAGCTTTATTTTGGCAGTCTGTAACAGGCCAATGTTTCTTGCTTTTATGAAGACTTAAAAAGACTATATGTCTTGTGGAAAATATCTCAAATATTTTAGTTTAAAATTTCTTTTAATATTTCAAATCAGTAACTAAAGGAAATCTTTCAGAACTCTTGCATGCATTCCAGTCCCCCATAGTCAGTAAGGTAAGCTTTATGGGAGAATGAAAAAGACCTTACCTCATCCAGATCTTCATCTGGTGTTGCTGGTGTCCGGTCTGTTCTGAATGAAGCCATGGATGAGGTTTCAGAGTCCATGGAATCATCATCACCCCCATAAACTGTATCCAATATATGCCTCTGAAGATTGAGGAAAATTACTTCAAATAAAGTTACTTAAACAAAATACTTCAGATGTGACTCCTCCACCACTATTAAGACACAGAGCAAAGCCAGCCATTACAATATATCTTAGAACACATTGTTTCAATGTATTTATTGACTATATTTCATGTGCAGCTGAGCATCACTAGCCAACAGTGGCAATACTGTGTGCTGTGGTCCACAGGGTCCAGAATCTGGTGAGTCCATTTTGGATATAGAGCTACAACTGGATTTACACCACAATCTCTTCTCCCATTCTTTTTTTGGCAGATATACCATGTGCCCACACCATACATGGGTGCACCGTACATGGCTTTCATCTTATGCTGAAGCCATGCAGCAAAAAAATGAATGGTGCCCGTGGTGCATGCGCTTGTCCGTGCTGTGAGCACAAGCCCTATTATATTGAATGGGGCTTGAGCATATGTGTTTTTTGGTTTATGCGAGGGGTGGGTGGGTGTCCGGAACAGATCCCCCATGTAAGATAAGGGTCCAGTGTAGTTTCATGATCTCCTGTTGCCCATGGGAGAAATCCTACTTAAGTCACTGCACAACATCAAAATCAAAATAACCAACTTTGCCTTCCAACAAAGTGTAGGATTTGGGATTTATTTATAGAGTCCTGTTAGCATTTTACACGAGTGAGGGCTAGTGGGTTCCATGTCAACGGGGTGGTAAATTTGCCTTCAGTTTTATTCTGAACTTAAAAAATGTTTATCTCCCAAATAGGTTCAGCACCTTGTTTAGCTCTTTTAAAAAGGAGATTGACACCGCAAATTTATCAAATTTAAAACACTGTAAATAATAACACTGATTTTTAATAGACAAAAAATATTAAAACAAATTTAAAAATGCATTAAAACATTTAAAATAGTTTAAAATTATTCAAAACCATATATATGCAAAGGTTTCTGCAGAGCCCCAAAAGCTCTAGTGAGAACTATGTTTTCACTTGGGTTTTGAATGAGAGCAACAATGGCACCAATTGGCACCTCCAAGGTTGTTCCATAACTGTGGTATGACAGCAGAGAAGGCCTTCTCTTGCATCCTGCCATGGTGTATTACCTTAGCTGATGGGATACAGAGAAGGGCCCTCCAGCAGACTTTAAACCTTGGACAGACATACATACATACACAGACACACAGACACACACACAGACACAGACACACACACACACACACACACACACACAGAGAGAGAGAGAGAGACAGAGAGAGAGAGAGAAAAAAACACCAAAGTCTCTTATGAAATCTACTATTTAAACTGAGTTCTGCTGCCTCCTTTAATATCTTGAAGCTAAAGCAAATTGTTAGTTCCAGAACATATTGAATGAGTGAGACATGTTAAATCAACATTTAAGCAAGCCTCGTTGATTCAGTGGGGTTACTCTAGTGGGAGTAACAACTGAATTTAGCTCTTAATGTTTTCAAAACTTTGCAATTTAATTTAAAAACATCAAAGAAAAACAATTATATGAATCATTTCCCTAAGATGACAAGAGCTGCTTAATCAGCAGGTTGGGATAGCAAAGTACTGATTTCAGCACTTAAAACTTGCCAAACAAAGTGAGTCATGCAGACAGACTGATCAATGAGAATTTTAGGAACATTGGTTATTACTATGCTTTTATTCCCACACAAGGACTTGACATCGCAAAAATGGGAAACATATGGGATATACTTGGTCAGCTGTATAAGAGTTTTGTAGTTCTCATCTCCATGGACCAGACCTCCAAAACTGTACTAAGTTTGGCAAGCAGAGGGATAGATTCAGGAGATGCTGAAATTATTTTCTTTCTCTTGGCTCCACATCCTCACAGCTGGAGGCTGCACGTACTAGGCTGAGATGACAATAGGATGAACTGACATGCAGTACAAACAACTTACATAAATGATCCTCCCAGTTAGTTGTGTACTTCATTTACCTTAATTGGCTTTGAACTTCTTTTATGCTTCCTCCGCCGAATAAGCTTCTCTCTGTCCTATACGAGAAGACCAAGTTCAAAGTAAAGGCTATGGCATACTTTTATCAAAGATCAGCACTTATCACTGGTGGAGTACCTCAAGTCTCAGGGCTGAAACCAGCCCTTCTGGAGGCCTAGTCTGATGTTCTGGGGTTACCTAGGTGGTCACAGCCCCTTCCCAGTGTTTTGTGATCTTCCCTTCCAAGGGCATGTTACCAACAATTCAATCTAAACTATACTGATACAGTTGGTCCTTGACATTCGTGGCTCTGGCATTCACGAATTTGCTTATTCATGAGCTTTCAAGGGCTCTCCTGGCCCCACGCAGGTATCGGAGGGGAGCCTGGGAGGGGCTCACGTGCTTATTCATGAACTTTCCAAATTCATGGGGGTCTTATTCCCCTAACCCCTGTGAATGTGGAGAACCAACTGTATTTTTGATTCCATCCTTCTATCTTTAGCCTCACTAACTGTGGGAATGCAGTCTTCAAGAACATACCTGGAACTGAATGGGATCCTTGGGCTGCCAGACATTCTCCAGTCTTGACCTACTTTCTAATTTTCAGCAGAAATAAGGAACATCAAAGTTCTACAGCTGGGCACCATTTTGCTTATGCACTGCAGTTGACCAGCAAGACCCACAATGCATCCCCAGGCCCATCTGGCTCCCCACAGCTAAAACTAAAATCAGCCTAAAATGGGAGAGCCCCCATTTTTGCAACCACCCAGCAGTTTCCAAGAGGACATGGCTGGAGATTTAAAGAAGATTGGTTCCCCTTCTGATTTGCTATAGACTGAAAAATCACATTTTACTCCCCAGGTGTGGCCTTCTGAGGTCCAAGGAGGTAAAACTGTTTGTGTGTGAATGGTCTTGTAAGTACACCTGTGTCTGTTTTCTGAACTCTTTCCCATCCTATTCCACCTTTGAAAAGAGGTGATAACTTGCAGGAAGAGCAGATGTGGGGAATATGTGGTTCCCCAATTGGTCCTGAACTGCCTGTCCCAACATCCTGCACCATTACTGTGCAAGCTAGGGCTGTAGTCCAATAACATCTGGACAGGTGCGTGTTGCCCACCACTGTTATAAATTATGGGACATTCCAGTGGAAGGAAGGGGTGAAAATACTGTCCCAGAGAATTTCTGAGCATCTCATGGTCTTTAAATGCTGGGTGAAGGTGGAAAATAAATTAGGAGCAGGATGTAGAAGTGTACTCCTCTAATTATTTTTAATCTTGCTTTAAAAAACAACAAACAAACAAAAAACGAGGAAGGCTTTTATAATATCCTTTTTTACTTTACTAATTTCTTGGGGACTACAACCTACCCGTGTCAGCTCATCAATTATATTCTGTTGTTCTATAACCTGAAGTTTCAAAAATTCAGTTTCTTGCTCTTCATTTGCTTGATCCAGGTCGTTGAGAGATTTTAATTTCTTAAGAGGAGGATGTGATGTCATTTTTTCTTTCTATATAGCAAAAATGAAATACCAATATTATCATCATTGCTCTTTTAAAACATGGATTTTGGTAACATTTTCTGCTTTTATTCTCTCCCTGGTTGTAGTAACTATTTCAGTGATTTTACTTTTTGACTTTTGGCTCTTGTTTTAAGTGTCAAATCATTACGAATGCAAGAGTTGGGTGAGTTTATAAATTGTATCTTGCTATAACGTTGATGGAATTAACAATAAACATCTCTGCCTAGAATGGTGGGAAGTATACACTGATTGTTGGAAGGGGACTTGAGGTGGACAAAGAATATAGCCTAGATCAGTGGTTCTTAACCTTTTCTTTACCAGGGACCCACTTGAAATATCTTTTGTTGCTGCAGCCCTCAAGTTGTTGTCGTCGTTGTGTGCCTTCAAGACATTTCCAACTTATGGTTACCCTAAGGCAAACCTATCAGGGGGTTTTCTTGACAAGTTTCTTGAGAAGGGGTTTGCCATTGCCATCCTCTGAGGCTAAGAGAGTGTGACATGTTAATCCCAGTAGATTTCATGTCTGAGCTGGGATTCAAACCCTGCTCACCAGAGTTGTAGTGCAACTCTCAAACCAGACTCCCAAGACTTAATCCTAAAGTGCATCAAATGCTGCCCTTACCATACACCTTGACTTGGGATAGCTGGGTTGCCTTTTGCTCTAGGTGAACTCCAGACCCAGAAGAAAGAGGCACAGAAGTCAAGCAAGTCTCCTAGGAAACATGGTGGTAGCAGCAGTGATGGTTGACAGAGAAGGGAGAGAGGGGGCTTTGCTCCCCCCTGCTCCCCCAGGACATCTTCCTGGGTGCATTGCCCCCGCTGCACCCCAGCCATAGGAGAAAGAGGCAGGGAGGGCGAATAAGCCTCCCAGACCTCACAAACCCCCTGTGAGGGCATTGCATTCCTCATGGGTCTGCAGACCACAGGTTAAGGGCTGGAGCAGATGCACGGGAAAGAGTGGCCTGAGTCTGCTTCAGCTGCAAGCAGATCACACAGCCTGCTCCCAAACCAGACCATGGCAGCAGAACAACAAGGGCAGGAGCCAGATTATCCCTGCTCCTTTTTGCTCTGGTCCAAAGGACTGGAGCACGGCTTTGGGCCATGTTGGAGGTGTGTGTCATTTGAATGCCATGCACCAAAGTGGCCAGAAGCAGCTTCATTTGGCCCATATTTTCTGGGCCCTAGAGGCTAGTCAAACAGATAGGGCTAGTTAGAGATAGAGCCAGGACCTGTTGGGAGGAAGAAAATAGAGAATATCTGAACAGGGTTTTTGGGGAGGTGAGAATGTGGAAAAAGTTCAGGGAGAATTGTTTTTTATTTGAAACTGAGATACTTCCATGTACTGTGTTAAGAACCAGGATAACAACTTTTGTCTCTTACAATTAATCTTTACTAATTTTTATCTTCTGTATCTCAGTCTGGATGTTTCAATTTAACAGTTAACAAGGAAAATGGATCACACTTTATCACAATGAAACAAATGATCAACACAGCCTCACGCCCTGTACAGTAAACTTCTTAAGGCCCACATATGAGATTCAGGGGGCGAATCATGAGGGTATAAGGGCAAGGTGAGCGATAGAAGCCCATGAGTTGAAACCTCAATAGGAGTTCCCATCACACTGATGTTGTTGTGTGCCACCCTAATTTGGTAGGAAACTGCTAAATGCTATATTGACATTGTGAAAAGGTGTTCTACAGACAATACGATCATAGTCAATATCATATTAAGAAAATCAATTTAATATATTTAAGGTTCATTTATATGTATGGACAAATGTAATAACTAACAAGCATGAGTGGGGGATTTTATCTGGTAATAATAAGGGAGGAATTTATTAGAGAATTAGTTTTTAATTAAATTCAGGTCTCTTTAAATCTATTTTTACATACTGTATATACTGTTGCTGTGTGCCTTGCCACAACAATATATATGTAAAATAATGAGCCTAAGGTGAATGGTGATGCTAACATAAAACTATCATTGGGTTTTCTTGGGAAGAATTGTTCAGAGGTAGTCTACTCTGCTGAGAGATTGTGACTTGCCCCATGGTCACCCACTGTGTTTCCATGTCTGAGCTGGGATTTGAACCCTAGTTTCCAGGGCTGTAGTCCAACACTCAAACCAGTTACAATTGGTTTGTCAATTGTCTTGTAAACTGATTCAAGTTAAAACAGTTTACTTTTAATCTCTGGAGAATTATACATCCAGTTCTACTTGCATGAAGTAGTGCAAATTAACCCCAACCCATTCACTTGGACATTGGGATGAACTGAATCTATCTAAATATAATGTTCAAATCATCTTTAAAAAAAGAAAAAGAAAAAGAGCAGAGCACAGTGAGAAATGCTTTGGAGAAAATCTGTCCGAGTTATTTTATTCTAAACATTACTCTTTTTTGCAACTTAATTTTTCCACAAAACCAATGGTTTGGTCTGTATGTCAGGTTGAATAATAGTTTATCAAAACAATCATGAGCTGAAAGAAGTGACAGCAAGCCTTGGGCTTCTGTGACTCACTCCTACTCTCCCCCTCTAGTACAGTCAAAAGCAGTTCCTCAGCATCTTTAATTCCAGTTTTCCTGAATCCACTGGAACCATGTTGTGCTTTATCTTTGGTTGGTTTAAACATTTCAATGTCATAACCCACATTTTATATTCAGTTTGTTTTGAAGCTGCTCATGGTTATGGCTACATCACAATCCTTGGTCCAGGAACAAGACAAGCTGAGATTCATAGAAGCTGAGATTCACAGAAAATAAATGCTAATAATGGCATGGGACAGATTGCTAAGAAACGGCAGTCTGCTGGCACCTGTTTTTGCTCCTCAGGGACGGCGCCGCCCCCAAACAGCATGCCTCCACTGCAGAGCAAAAAGAATCCGGAATTTCCGAGTTCTTTGTGCGACACTGCAGTGATGTCGCAAGTGCTCCATTGGCGCACTCACAATGTAAGCGACACACGGCACTGTGTGGATGCCGCATGGTGCTTACATCACAATGGCGGCACCCATGTACACAGGGCGCCACCATTGTTACGCTGCTGCCACATAGTAGGGATGTGGCGCATGTGGTCGCTCCACCCCCGGGCAATTCTACTGCATGTCCAGGCTGGCACAAAGCACTGGTCTGGATCAGGCCAATGTCTTCCTCTCAACCACAAAAGAGGAATAGGAAGATATGACCTTACTGTGGTTCTTTCTGCTTGTGCACATCATGCTAAATCATGGCTTACTGTGATGTGTGGACACAGCCAACGAAAAACTGGGAGTGTGAGTCAAGTAAAGCATATACCTTTAAAAAACTGAGGCGCATTACATACCACCATAAGGGACGTCCTTAGGACGCCCCATTTTGAAAAAGGGGCGTCTCTTCCAGACGCCCCTTACCCTGTTACGGACAGAGTCTGTAATAAATGGCGGCGGCCGTTCCACACGGCCGCAGCCATTTTGACATAACGGACGCTCTGCGTCTGCACGTTGCGGCCCGGAAGTGACGTCGTGAGTGCATGCTTTGGCACTTGCGGCGTCTCTTCCGGGTTGCCGGAAGGAGCGCGATTTTCGCACTCCTTCTTTGCAGCGCAGAGGAGTCGCGCGGTTTGGCTGCTGCGACTCCTCCGCACTGCAACCGGCAGCAGCCCGAGACCGCCCCTTTTGGGCAGTCTGTAATGGGCCTGAGATAGCTTTCATTAGGGCTGGTTCAAATATTGTTTACTAGTGGCAAGGGAGTGATTCTATAGATAGAGAAAATTACAATGTTGATTGTTCATGGGTGTAAACCATAAGTGGGAACTGGAAAAATCACATGCATATTTCTACACGTTGTTAGGCAATGATACCAAGGTCGTATGTAATTTCCTTTAATATTTCATATCACCATGAGTAGGAAATTAGAAGGCTCACCAATAGCTGGACTAGAACTTAGATAGGTGACATTTCCATGAACTGAACAAAATGCCCCAAGACACATCATCTGAAGGCACATGATACAGCAACTTTGCTAAAGCTAGTCTGATCTGTGTTTGGGAACCTGCTTGAACCTCTTGGGAATATGTTATGAATGGAATAGATTGCTGCCAAACATTAAATTTTCTGGTGTGGATCTCTGAAGTGGGTTGGGTAAGTGTGTACAGGACTTCAGCCTTAGGTGTGCAGGTTAATGTGAACACATTAGGAGTCTCACAGGTCAGACTGGTTGTGTGCAAAAGCGCATAAGACCCTTTCCAAAACTTAGCCTGGATTTGACTGCATTAACCTACTGATATTATCCCTGTTTCCTTTATAAGTGCAAATTCAGTTTTCAATAGGAAAAAAAGTTAACCCAATAAAACTGGACCATGTTTAAAACCCAGTAATTCAGTGAAAGAAATCTCACAGAGAAAACCTTATTTGCACTGCTGTATATGTGTAGAACTGTTCCAGATTTGTAATACAAACCAGTTCTAGGTTTTCCTTTGTGATTGCTTTGAGTTTGTCCTCCATGCGCTGCAAGGACTGCATGAGTTCATCATTTCTCTTGGAGAGGCACTTATTTCTTTCCAGGAGAGGTTTGCATTGTTTTTCAGCTTCACGAACACGTTTCAACTGCAACAACAACAGTAACAATTCATAACTGATATGTTGATATTGATAATTCATAATTGATATCTCTCTCTTCAACAGTGTAATTTCCCATGTTGGTGCTTATTACCTGAGGAAATTCTAGCCTTATTTAGGAAAATGATGGAAACTGTAATAATTTCAGTTTTTCTTTGGCTGCAGTCAGACACTACGGTTTGTTTTGGGTGCAGAGTGGTGTCTGAGTTTGGAGAAGTGAAGGTGTTTTGAAAGAGGGCTCACTCTTTATGCTATATATCATTTTTCCCCAGCCCTGTACCCTCCACATGTTGGACTACAAGCCCCATCAATCCCAAATAGCCTAGATAATAGTTGCCTGGAAATTGTAGGAGTTGTAATCGCCTACAAATCTTATCATATCAAGGAAACATTTTGTGGAGAGCACTAAATTGGGAAAGAACGGTTTATATGATCACCTCAGCGTTGCTTCTGGCATACAGGTTCTAAATGTTTCAAATGGATTCAAAAACATGTGAAAATGTAATTTGATCAGAGGCAACAATGGGGGGAAAGAAATAGTGATGTGTACACCATGGCATAAGATGCTTCTCTCAAACTACTTCCAATTGTCTCATGAACAAATGTCTTTCTCTAGCTCTCTCAACAATTGTGAAAAAAACCTCCAAGTAACAAACATAACATGTTGTGATATGTCAGTCTAAAGCTAGCTTTTAGCTTCTGATGAGAAGGGGGTTGCTTTTCCAAAAGACACTGGAGCTCTCTGGCTGAGAATTCTAAATACCCTTCCCTAAACTGCAAATCCCAGGATTCCACAGGGTGGACCTATGGTAGTCCAGGTGGAATCATTGTGCTATGATGCAGTGTGAAGGGGCTGTTATATAATACAAAAAAAGTGGAGTTAGCATTGGGTTGGTTTAGACACCTACCACCTGAATGTAGTAAGAGAACACCCACTACCTACTTTTTAAGTGAAAATAATAGACTGGAACTAATACTGGAGTTACCACCAGTATTATATAATGTATGATATTACTCTCTTGTATGCTCCCCTGGAAGTTTTACTGAGAGGTAGTATTAAAATAACTTAAATACATAACTTAAAACAAAACAGCCACATCCCATATGAAGTCTTTTTGTTCTTTGCAATAGCTTCTCAAACCCAGTTGCTAAACAGCTCAGTGAACCCACCAGTTCATTACGTTCATCTACAAGCAGTGTGTTCCTGTCCTCAAGCTTCCGTATAGTGGCATTGAGTTCGGCCATCCTTTTCTGGTTTCTGCGTAGATCCTGTAAATAAATCCTTTAAATCATTAGAAGAAAACATGGAAATCTTTTTTTTAACTGAAGTTTTAAATGCAGAGTACTTGCCAATGTATGCATAATTCTCATTCCGTTGCTCCTCAGATGGCTGTTTTGGTTACCTTTTAAATAAAAAAACTTAGGGAAATGTTACTGTTTTGGGTGACAACTCCCAGAATCTATCAGACGTCCTGGTCACCAGCATGCTGGTTCAGGGTAGTTGGGATTCTCTGGGAGTTATAGTCCAAAAGAATAACTTTTCCAAGCTGTTATAGCCATGCCAGTTGCTGCAGTGGTGGAAATAGTGCAGCCCACCACATATGGCCCTTGGCAGCTCATTCTCCCCCTAAATACTGTTTCAGGCTCCCATTGCACCTTGAAAGAATAAAAAATAGCTCTAAAAATGGCCAGAAATAACTTGCAACCTTCCAGCATATCAGAAGAAATGAAACGAACTCTTTGAACCCTGGTGTGTGCGTCAACATCTACTTTGTTGTATTGTTCATTTTTGGGTGAAATAGAATGCTTTAGGAATCACCTGGGCATTATTCTTTATCTCCAATTGATTATTACTACTGTTTCTTGTTCTGAATAGCTGTCATTAGTGTCCATACTAAAGTGCAGCCTTATGACCACCACAAGAGGGTGCATTTAATACACCACAGATTAATGTTTTCTTTCTAGAAGGCAGGGGCATGATGCAATAAGTGGGCAAAGTGAAACCAAGCAAAGCCCCAGTGCTTCTGGTTGTGATGAAATATAAAAAACCTTCTTACAGGACTGCTGCAGTGTTCAGAGCCATCGCCTGCTCTGCCTGGGATCTCCCTCTTGGGACTGCTCATGTTACATTCGGCCTCTTTCACTAGGAAGAGCTGTTCATCCAAAGCCTCCTTCTGCAGCTGAAGCTTCTGAACATAACCTGTCAGGGTCTCCAGCTCTTTCTCCAAAGAAAAGATGGTTCTGTCTTTTGCTTTGATCTCGTCCATCTGAATGAAGACATGCAAGGAGAGTGTTACTAGGAGAGTATAACAACAAATTGATGTATTTCAAACACTCTGCAAGAGAATGATCTTCACATTCCATTCACTAAGCCACTTTTCTGTTACAAAATATATAGGCAGCAGTGATTAATAAGTCCTGTTCAGGTGTTCCATAATATAGCAAAAGTAACCCAATGAGGATACCTATCCAACCCTCACCCTACTCCTGACATCATTCCATATATGCATAAAGTGACAGACTGAAGAGAGAAGAGCCTCCTCTGTTCATATATGCTCTTCTTGCAATTGTGAACCTGGTTACTGGGGTTGTCAGCTGAAGAAATGGGCTGCAGTCTAGGGGTCCTTCCAAACCACACAATTATAGTTTTATGATTCCAGTATAACTGACATGGAATCCTGGGGTTTGCAGTTTGGTCAGAGGGACTGAATACCCATCTGATCTTGGAGGCTAAGCAGGTTCAGCCCTAGTTAATATTTTGATGGGAGATATCTAATGAATACTAGTTGCTTTAGGTTATATTTCAAAGGAAGAAACTAGCAAAAATCACCTCTTGAATATTCTCTGCCTACGAAAACCCAATGAAATTCATAGGATTATTAAGTCAATAGGTGACTTGAAGACACACACACAAACACACTGCTAATCCTAGGATCCCATAGGATGCAGTCATGTCGATTATAGTGGAATCACAGAGCTATAATTGTGTAGTGCAAAAGGGACATAAACTAGTTAACCTTACAGTCACTACAAAATTCCCTTGTCTTTTCCTCTTTTTATTCATACCCAGAGGAGACTGTCTCTCACAAACTGTCCCTCTTGAAGTGACAAGAATGACAATGGAGGCATTGAGCCTACTAGATTCTCTCTTCCTCACATGCTTATTTTTATTACCTATCTCAGTAATTAAAATAGAGTTTTTGATCTACTTTGACAATTGTTTCTCTACATTTATGGTTGCTATTTTTTAAAAAAGACAGAACTCCAATATCTTGAGCAGTTGTTTGACAGGCAAAACTTGAACAGCTAAAGGAGTCCCCATTTCTACATCTAGATATTTGGAAAAGCTCCACTAGTCAAAGATTTGTCTGTCATGACATGGTAGAAGGGCATGGTGCTTTGGAGCAATAAATATTGGATTCATAACAAGTTCTTCCATCCCTCTTTGTAAAGTGCAGTTCAATTTATCCCTGTCCCCAATGTTATTAAAATATGCAGTTTATTAACCCTGCCAGAAGAGAAAAGTGCTCAATGGAATGACACCAGTGCCCAAGGAAAATTGAACCAGAGTCTAAGGAGGATATTCCTCTTTGTTCTTCACAACTTGTAGTTCTCTTCTAAAGACTGGATGTACTTTAGGCAATAGATTTTTGGTCTCAAAACAACAGCAAATTCTTAGTTATCTACTTTCCTATTATTGCTTTTTTTCCATATGGGCAAAGGGAGAGAGGTTTGTGAAGTTTTGACCTCACATGCCAAAAAACCTTGGCTGGCTTTTGTACTATGCAGGGAAAACTATAACCAAGGGCACTACTGACCCCAAATGAGACAATACAAAGATTATAGGATAAAGAAATACAATGAATACATTTAATATAAAACTTGTACATGGAAAAAAACCATCAATGTATTCATAGCTATTGTATATTTCTTACCCTTGTGTCTTTGTATTATTTGGCTACTGTAAATCTTGACTTAAGTGAATAAGAGGGAAGGTATTGTTTGCTGTTCTGCTCAGCCAGCAAAATGCCTTGGCTATAAATATAGGCAATGACAAAAAATAGCAAGGACAGCATAAGTCCTAGACTGCTGTATTCCCATGAACCGCACCTATTCTGATTCCGCCCAGATGAGATGAAGCTATATTTCTGCTGGCTGAGTGGCGATCACCACTGAACCTTGCAAATGGACCAGGAATCAAAACCAGAATTTGTCTACCAAGTGCAGTCAATTCCTGCCTATTGTTTTTTTACTCTGCCTATTAATTCACACTGGTACACCTTTGAAACAGTAGCAATAACAATGGCAATGACAGCCTCATTTATATACCACTTCACGCTGCACTAAACAATCTCTAAGCAGTTTACAACTATAAGCTAATTGCCCCCAACAAGCTGGGTACTCATTTTAGCGACCTTGGGTGGATGCAAGTCTGGGTCAACTCTGGCTGGGACTGAACTCAAAACCTTGTGGTTTGTGAGTGAATGGTTGCAGTACTGGCATTTAACCACTGTACCACCAGGGCTTCAGTTCTAGGGAAACATCAGTGCCACAAGTAGTGAAATGGTTAATTAATGTTTAGACAAGATTTCTCAATGTGAGCCTTGAAAATACTAACATTGCTATATAAGGCAGAAGAAAATGAGGATTCAGAAATTTAGTGACTATCTAGTAATGGTTAAATGCTCAAGACAGGGAAAGGGAACCACTATTTTGGAAAAATTGCTCAAGCTATTTTGCATAAAATATAAAGCAACCTCTGCAAAATTTTCCACATAGCACTCAAACTCACTTTTATATTCTTCAATAACGTGCAACCCCTGAAATCCTAATGCAGTAGTTCCCAAGCATTGGTGATTTAGATTGTTGGATTTCAGCTCCCAGAATTCCTGAACATTGGCCAAGCTGGCTGGGGCTTCTGGGAGCTGAAGTCCAAAGCACCTTGGAGGACCAAAGTTTGGGAATCACTGTCCTAAAGCAATCTTCTTTGTTAAAAGTCAAGAAAGGTATGTGAGCCAGAGTCTGGCATTCTTTACAGTGGTCTGTGATTTCATCTAGTATACACAACACAAGGACCTGGCTAGGTATAGGGTTAGCAAAATGTTTGCATTCTGGTCTTATTTATCATGATCTTTGGCTAGTACAATAGGTTCTGTAAAACTGAAAGTATTTAGGCATCATCATCAAGACAAAGGTAGTGCTGTGGACTCAATCCAGACTCAACCACTCAGCAATGCATAGCAGCAAGAGGCACCGATAACCTCTCTAAGGCTAGTTGTTGTTAGCTTTCCCCTATCCTCCACTGCTCTGTTTGTTGTTAAAGACTCCTTATCTTCCATTGCTCTGTTTAGGTCTTGTAGATTCGGGCCTTTGGCCTCCCTGTTTCAGTCTAGCCATCTAGCATGTGGTCTTCCTCTCTTTCGACTGCCTTCTATCTTCCCTAGCATTATTATCTTTACTGGGGAGTCATGCCTTCCCATGATGTGACCAAAGTACAACAGCCTCAGTTTCATCATCTTGGCTTCCAGGGAGAGTTCCAGAAGGCAGAGGAAAACTGTAGTGGAGAACTGAGGGATGATATGGAGAGACATGTTCCTCTAGATCAGGGGTAGGCAACCTGCGGCCCGCAGGCCAGATGCGGCCCGGCGAGGCCTTGGGACCGGCCCCAGCCCGGTCCTGCCGTCGATTGCCGCCGGGGCCTTTGGGGGGCAATTGTCTATAGAAGCCTCAGAAACATGCATTTATATTAACATTTTTAAAAAAATCAGCAATTTTTTTCATGTGTCCTCCATTTTTTTTAAAAAAGTGTCTTCCATTTGAAAATTTTGTCCTAAATTTTCCTGGTTTATTTATATATTTAATTTTTTAAAAATTATTAAATTATTTATTTTTTGGGTTCGGCCCCTCAGTTGTCTGAGGGACAGCAACCCGGCCCCCGGCTCAAAAAGATTGCCTACCCCTGCTCTAGATGCTTGGTTCCCAAGCCATTTAGGTCTTTAAAGCCAAGCACAAGCATCTCAAATGGCATCAGAAAATGACAGGTAGCTAGAGCAGTTCCTTCAGAAATGAAATGATATGATTCCATCTGGTTGTGCTGGATACATTTCTAATCTCTATGTTCCACACTAGCTGAAGTTTCTGGGTGTATTTCAAGGGTAGCCCACCTACAATACATTATAGTATTCAATCAGAATAAGCCTTTGACTGAACTATCCTTGTTCAGAAACCATTGTAACTTAAGGTAGTAAAAGATACTCCTAGCTACCACAAAGGCCATATTGGTTTCAAGTGATAAAGTTGTTTTTTTCTGTACAGAACCAACACAGGTATTTATTATTATTATAATTATTCACAGATAATAAGGCTTAGATTTTGAAGATTTTCTTGCAGTGAGCATAAAATTGCTAAAAGCACTTGTTGCTTCCTTTGAAGAAAATTAGATAAGAATTACATCACTAATTTCCCAGACATGAGTTTCTTAGTCAGAGGAAGTCTTGTGGAGTTGCAGCATCAATTTACTGCCACTCATTCAACTCATTGCCTGCTCAAGACACTGGCTTAACACCTTCACAGCCTCACTTGACTCAGGTCTAATAGAGAAATAGAAATAAGTGTCATTATCATATTGCTGATCCCTTACTCTGAATTCTCTGCTGACTTTAACCACGAATTCATATAAATGTTAGAAATAATGGAAGAAAAAGCTTTACAACAGGGGTAGGCAACCCTTTTGAGCCGGGGGCCGGGTTGCTGTCCCTCAGACAACTGGGGGGCCGAAGCAAAAAAATAATAATAATTAAATAATTTTTAAAAAGTAAATAAATAAATAAACCGGGACAAATGTAGGACAAAATTTTCAAATGGAGGGCACGTTTTAAATAAAAAATGGAGGACACGCGAAAAAATTGCTGATTTTTTAAAAAATGTTAAGATAAATGCATGTTTCTGAGGCTTCTATAGACAATTGCCCCACCATGCCCCTCGCGCAAGATGCCAAAGGCCCAGGCGGCAATCGGCAGCAGGACCGGACTGGGGCCGGTCCCAAGGCCTCGCCGGGCCGCATCCGGCCTGCGGGCCGCAGGTTGCCTACCCCTACTTTAGAGGATCCCATGACAAGATGATCAGTCATGAGACTGAGGCTGGGAGCTCAGAAGAAAACAACTCATCACCTTTGTGGCTGTACTGGATGAATAGCCAGGGCAGAGAACCAAGGTAACAGAGGGGGATTGGAGCAGCTCCAGGGCCAGAACTGATCTCATGATTAGGCATCTAGTTCTGACCTCACAGCGAAGCTACCCATAGTGGTGGTGGCTGTATCAGGCAGCACAGTGGGACACATGTGTTAACAGCTGTCAGGGGTTAGAATAGGGGACTATAACCCAGTTATGGTGAAGAATGAGCCAAACACTGCCCAGACTGTTTGAAGCAGAACTGGGATTTGGGACATGTGTCATTTGAACTCTCCACCAAAAGGACTGGAGGTGGATACTATATTTGGCTCATGCAGATAGGGTCTAGGAGGAGGGAAGAGAAAATACATTTCCATTTCCCATATAACCACATCACCAATCTGGTTTTGCATCAAGTTATCAAGTCAAACACAGTAGTATAACTTTTGGATCAGAAAGTGAATAAGACTATGAATACCAGTATTCATCTGTACTGCACTTCTTTCAGTATGATCAGCTATGTGTGCTCCCACTTCAAATAGCTTCATGTACCTTAATACATGATCATGTGGAGATAGAAAGAGCTGCTTGCATGTGTGCTCTTTGGAAGCCCCATTAACCACAAGACACCCTGACTACTATAGAAATAGCAAGTACATTTCTATACTGCTTATCAGTGCACTTAAGCACTCCCTAAGTGGTTTACAACATGTAAGCTAATTTCCCCCAACAAGTTGGGTACTCAATTTAGCAACCTTGGAATAATGGCAGGCTGAGTAGACCCTGAGCCCCTGGCTGGTATCAAACTTGCAACCCTGCGACTGTGAGTGAGTGGCTGCAGTATCAGCATTCCACCACTGCACACATTACTATGATGTAAATCAGGATGGCAAATAGTTAACCCTCCAAACATTGATGAACAACTGTTTCTATCAATGCTAGGATGGTTAGGGCCCATAGGAACTGGACTTCAGCAATATCTCAGAAGCCTGATATCAGGCCAGTTTTAAAGAAACGGTTACTGGATGTTCATTTTCCTATTCAAAGGATTAATGAGTGAAAGCTTCTCTGATACATACAATCCTGACATTCAGTGTTGAAAGATTTTTTTTTAAAAGGAGGTTAATACAGTGCTGCAAATGCATTTATACACATCAAAATTCTAGCCATTTTTATTATACTGCCCACCACCAGAAAATACTCCAATTAAAAAGAAGAAAAATTCCTAAAAGTCTTATGAAAGCTTAGAAAAACTGGTTAAAACAAGACATCATCTGGAATTGCAGATTATCTGAGACTGCAAAACCCCCAAACATATATTTGGGAATTAATTTTATTTTTACTTTGCAGTAATTCACAGAGGGCATTGAAGCAGAAGTGGAAATCACGTAGTTCACTGATTAAACTGCATGTATGTATTTGCTTCCACTGTGTGTCCAAGAGCCAGGGCTGGGTGTCCATTTGGACAGAGAAATATTATTTTAAAATGCCTTGTGCAAAACAAATTCTGTTATCTGCTCTTATAAGTTGGTTCTTAAACACTTGAGAAGAGAATGCAATGTTCCTCTAATGAATTGGATGTGTGGAGAGGAGGGCATCTGAAGCAACACCACCAAGATCTGACAGCCACTACACTCCTGTCTCCCACAACGTTGCCTCTGTAACAGCAAGCTTTATATAAGTGATATGATGACAACTGAACATTGCTGTTGTGCACTTTGAGCCCTCTAAGTAGCTGGTCATCTGGAAGGACTCACTTACCAGCCTGCGGATATCCCTTTCACTCTCCCACTTGATCTTGGATATGGCTTCCTGGTGGGACTGGTGCTCACTCCGAAGATCCCCTGCTTTGATCTTATCTGCTTGGATCATGTTGTTCAGGGCTTCATCCATCTGCTTTTTGGCAGACTTTAGTTCAGTGATTTCTTGCAAAAGCTTAAGCCGTTCAGAGTCAAATTGTTTCCTAGCCTCTTCCCGGGCCTCAATGGTCAGGGCTGTCCGTACTTTGTCGCTGCTCCCTTCTCTCAAAGCAAACAGCGCTGACTTAAGTCGCTGGATTTCACTATCTCTAATTTTCATTGTCCGTGTCATTTCTTGCTCATGCTGCTTGATAAGGTTTTCCCGGACAGCTTGTAGCTCCTTCATCTTCTCTTCGTGGAGCTTTGCTTTCAGTTCAGTGATCTGCACTGTCTGCTTGCGCTGCTCCAACTCCCGGATCCGCTTTGTTTCTTGCGTTTTCTCCCTTTCGAGCCTACTTACCTGCAGGGGAAGGACATTATTATTAATAAGAACAATGACAACAACAACAAAACCATAACAGGACCACACTCTCTCTCATATGAGCCTGCCCATGTTTTGAGATCTTCTGGGGAGGCCCTTCTTTTTGTCCTGCCACACTCACAGGTACACCTAGAGAAAGCATGGAGAAAGCCTTCTCGGTGGCTGCTCCTTGGTTCTGGAACTCTCTTCCCACAGAGGCTAGATTGATAGTCTCCTGGCCACCTTTCTGCAGGTTGGTAAATACATTTGTTTGTTTGTTTCAGTAGACCTTAGAAGACCAATTGTTCAAGGGAAGGGCCTTTGCATAATGTGCTGTATTGCCTATTCATTGTTTTCTTTTTAATAGTTATGCTTTAACTGGTTTCAATGTTACTGATTGTTTAATTACATTTGTAACTTTTCTATGATGTAAATTTTTAATAGTATTTGTTTTAATTTTCATAAGTTGCATTGAGTCCCAAAATAGGAGAATGGTGGGATAATTGATAGGGATGGCAGCGGTTGTGGTGGTGGTTGTGATGCTAATAATTATCATGATAACAATAATAATTATAATGATATTAGACAGGAAATAGATACAAAATAATAATCACCACCTTGAACTTTTACTGCCTGTGACTAGAGAGATTCAGCAATCCTCTAAAAACGCACAGAATTAGCAGTTATTGCACAATTGCACATTACTTGTGGCTGTTGAAGAATGAGACAGAAAGTTTCTATTTAAATGTCAATCTGTTCTGAGTAGTCAGCTTCCAACCTAACCTTTGCTGAAACGTGAAGCCATTCACACCTTCCAAAAATGTGAAAATTAATTTTCCTTCCTGAGGGATTTCCACACAGATTGGGTGCTTTTGTTGCATTGTTTCTTACCTGAAGTGACGAACCTAGGAGTTTTGTTGTTGCTGGTCTTACAGTATATACATGGTAGGCTTAAGGTACTAAAGCAAAAGATGAAGGTGCCTTTACACAAAAAGGAATGAAAAGATGAAGAAGAAAAGGGCAATGCCCTACCTGTAAGTTACTTGGCATAACCATCTCATCTGACACAATAGAACTTCAAACCCTAATGTATTTAATGTGTTACTGTTGCTAATTGGAAAGTCACTAAGGCCCGAGACAGATGGGCCAAAAGGGGCATGGCGGTGGCAGCAACTGCACGGTCCCTAACCCTAGTACGGAGTGGCGGCGTTCTAATGGCAGCGTCCTGTGTACATAGGTGCCACCATTGTGTCGTAAGTGCCACACAGCGGTTTGGCGGCTGTGGCTTCCCTCTGGAGGGAAATAGGCTGCCGGCAGGCTGCCCTTTTGGGGCAGTCTGTCCCAGGTCTATGATTACTGCAGAGGAAGAGAAGGGAAGGAGGGCCATTCTGTCAATTCAATGGGAAAACCAGCTGCTGCTCTTTCCCCTAAGTAGATTCCACTCCATCTTTCCAAGAACTGTGTACCTTTAACAACTGGTGCTTGAGGCCTAAATTGAATTGTCTCAACTAGAGCAGACCTACAGAATCAGAGGACTGTTGAGATATATATGTTTCATTGATTCTGTGGATCTACTCTAGTTGGGACTCTTGGATTTAGGCCTAGGTTTGTTTCATTCTCTTCCATTTTCTTTCTCCTATTGAGTCCTGTGTTTTAGAGGTAGTAAAGGTCATTTTATTTTATTAGTCTGTAAGGTTAGTTGTCTTTTGAAAGGTTTCATTGAACAGCAGGGGAAAACAGTTAAATCAGCAGTTATTAAGTGTATAGGAGCCATCATGGTGTACTGGTTTGAGTACTGGACTTAGACTCTGGGAGACCAGGGTTTGAATCCCTATTCAACCACTCAAACCTCCTGGGTGACCTTGAGCAAGTTACACTCTCTCAGCCTTGGGGGAAGACATTGGCAAACCTTCTCTGAACAAATCTTGCAAGAAAACCCTAAGATAGGGTTGCTATTAGTTAGAAATGACTTGAAAACACACATAAAGAAATAAATTAAGAGTAGCCCCTGGCAGTCCTGGGCATTTAGGGAGACTTGGTGGTGCAGTGCTTAAATGCCTGTACTGCAATCCACAAGGTTGTGATTTGATCCCAGGCAGGGAGTACCCAGCTTGTTGGGGGCAGTTAGCTTACACATTGTAAAATGTTTTGGGACTGCTTAGTTCACTGATAAGCACTGATATACTCGCTATTGCTATATTTAGGTTAGACTGCAGTCATGGATTTTATCTGAGACTGTGGGTACAGACCTCTGGCTGCATCTGCACTGCAGAAATAATGCAGCTTGACACCTTCTCTGTCAGAGACCTTTGGTGCCACAACAAACTACAAATACCAGGATTTCACAGCACTGAACTATGGTAATCAAAGTGATGTCAAACTGCAAGATTTCTCCAGTGCAGATGCAGCCCCTGTTACTACTACTATTACTACTGGATTTTTTTTCCTTTTGAACTGTAAACTTTAGTTTCTATTCCATCTTACTTAAAGAGAAACACAAAGTAATGCTTGATAGGTATCCATCGATCTTCACTGAAAATACATTGACAGAAATGCTATGTACTCAAAGCCATGTCATTTTCCTTGAGGCAAAGAACAAGAGGAGACCTTGGAAAGGTAATTTTAAGAAGAATGAACACATAACCTGACTGAGAAGTGGTGAGATGTTGCTTTGGGGCCTTCTATAAGTGCTCCAAGAAGCTTGATAGGTATTGCAAAATTGAGAAAACAAAGCAACCACTGTCATAAAGACAGTTACAGTGATAGCCAGCCACTTCTCTAATAGTGTTTATTAAAGGGAACATAGTAGTATCTCGTAGTTATTCAAGTAGAAGAAAATGTTTATTTCATAAAGGAAAGTGCAGATGTTGGTCCAAGATAAGATCCTCCCAGGTACCTCCAGTTCAAAAAATTGTTTTCCTAAACTACAGAAGTGCCTCAGGAAGAAACTGCACATCTGACTGACTTGCAAGGCAAGGGAAAAAATTGTGACTTCAGACAGGATGGCTCACATTTTTCAGGCTACTTCTGAAGAAGTAAATATAGAGTAATTGCCTACACTATCCTGTGACATTGTCATACTTTGCTCTCCAGGTTCCAGTCCCATTGTGAAGCCTCTTAGTTGGGTGTTTGTCCACATTCACATAGGTTTACAGCCTATTACAGTGACCCTCCTCTCTGAAATGCCCCCCCTTTTCCAAACTGACTCAGTTTGGGAAAGGGGGGGCATTTCAGAGAGGAGGGCCATTATCACAGCTTGTGTTCCAATAGCTGGTGTGTGCAGTGATGATGTGAGCTAGCTAACAGAAATCAAGTAGTTAGGCTATACAGTGGTGCCTCGGGTTACGAAATTAATTCGTAACGCGGCCGCTTTCGTAACCCGAAAAGCCTTCGTAAGCCGAATTGCCATAGGCGCTAATAGGGAAAAGCCGCGATTCCGTGCGAAAAAGCCGAAAAAAGCACCAAAAGTTTTTTCGTAACCCGAAAAAACATTCGTAACCCGAAACAATAATG